>NW_027526367.1:0-185778 GCF_048455015.1 Haemaphysalis longicornis
GAGGGCCGGATTCTGTAGTCGCCAATGCTGCGGGACGCGGGTTCGATTCCTGGCCGCGGCGGCCGCTGTTCTGATGGAGGCGCACGTTAAATATCCCCAGGTGGTCAAAATTAATCCGGAGCCCTCCACTACGCGCGCCTCATCGCCTGCGTTGCGTCGGCGCGTTAATCCCTAAAATCAATCAATCAATCGCCAATGCTGCGACTCTGTTGCTATCGGCCTCGGATGGCCCTGAGAGCTCCCCCATACATCTCGCGATGCACGCGATGACTTTCCTTTCCCCCAACAGCTACACCCACGTACAGGCTCTTTGCGCTGGTGTTTAAACACCAGCCCAACAAACAAGCGCTGTTGCTTCCGAGGCAATTGTCTCGCAAGCAGCAGCGTCGTTTTTTATCCTGATGGTTCGGGGCGCCATTTCTATTGTGAAAGATGCCACGCTCATCGGCCTCTGTTTGTAGCATTCAATTTACGTAAGCGTCGGCGCTCTGCCCGAGATACCAACGGCCCGTGTTCTGTGACCAACGGCCGGGATCATCACGAGTTAAGCACGGGCGCACACACAAAGAAGACATCTGGGGCAACGTCGGGATAACAAAATGCCGAGACAAACGAACAGTTTAGGTGGCGCTGATGAAAAGACGTTAGTCGTTGATATTGTAGCCGACCAATCAGATTGTAGATATTACAAAAGCAGGGAGGAACCCATGTATTCATCACGGCCATCTTTCTTTACAGCGTAGACCACTGGCACGGCACGCCTCAGCAAGTATAGGAGATAACTAGTCGCGAAATCACCTCGCCTTTATCGATGCCCTAGCGTGCCCTACAGATAGCTTTAGTAGGAAAAGTGCCGCGCTCACAGTGGCCTTTGTCCGGTGCAGAGTGCCTGTACGTAGAACACAGAGAAATCGGCCCTAGAAATCGGCCATGTGCCACCCGGCAATCGCCATGCTGACCATGACATAGCAAAAAAACGCGGCCGGCGTAGCCTTCCCCAAATACAAGTCCAGGCAGCATACGATGAATGCAAGATAAGCATATCCACCTTGCTCCCACCCGGCCCACTTACTCAAACTTTTCTCTCATTTGTTTGCACGTTGTTATCCGATCACCCTGCTGACGCGCTCTAATCGCGCAAAACCGAACGATTAAACCACGAGATTCCGTCTGCGCTCTTCGTAGCTCTATCAAAAAGTTTCTCGAAGGCGACGCACTTCCAAATTCCCTGCAGCCCGCCCATGGCGACGTCCTCTGAGCCGAAACTTTACCTGCTCATGGGCTTCGACGCCGTCTACGACAGGCCTCTCATCGAGTTCGTCGACAGCTTGCCCGCTACCGTGCCGGTTTGCGCCTTCTGTAGGGCCGTGCCGTCCGAGCATTACAAGCTGGCCTGCAAGCACGTCTTCTGCGGCGCGTGCTTCGAGGACGTCGTGAGGCCCCTGCTGTGCCCGGCCGGCTGCAAGTCCATGCCGACCGACAAAGCGGTGCTGAAACAGACCACCAACTTCGAAACAGTGAGCCGCTTGCTCGTTTTCTGCTGGAATAAGCGACGCGGATGTCCTTACACTGGCGACCTGGCCGACCTGCGGCGGCATTTTTTAGGGTGCGACTTCTACGAGGTGACGTGCTCGCTCTGTTTCCAGACAATGCCTCGACCGAAGTTAGCAGCGCACTTCGGAGCCGTTCACGGCAAACGCAGAAGATCGGCGCGGCATGGCGCGGCAACTGGTGATGAGTCTGGTGACCCAACTCGCGCTGAGTTAACGCACGCCCAGGTCTCCGGTCTCAGAACGATAGAAATAAACTTACCAGGCTTGAATGAAGCCGTCAAAAAATCAGTTAAAGCGGCCGCCCCCAAAATGACGGAAGACATCAAACAGCACAGCGAGGCGCTGTTCCTCGAGCTCTCTAACGGGATCGAACTGATTAAGGACCACCTGGTGGCATTCGTCGACGCGGCGGGGATGGCCCTCCCGGCGAAAGGCACAGCGGAACGTGCGACCGCTGCGTCGCGTCCGCGGCGGGAGATCCCCGCGAAGGACTGCACCTGGGTCGTGGGACCTTACTCGAGGCTGCGCGACGGAACAGACCCTGTCGACAGCCCCGCGTTCCTCATCGCACCGGGATACAGGGTCCAGCTTCAGGCTTGCATCAACGGAAACGCCACGCTGGAGCTAACCGCTTCCGTCAAGGTTCACCGAACCGACGCCAGTGACGCCCCCAGACATAGTCAGATGCCGTGGCCTTTCCGGAGGACGTGCCAGTTTACGCTGTTCCGCAACTCGGCCGATGAATCTCACGTGACGAACTCGTTCGCGGCTTGCGAAGCTTTCAAGGACTCCGCTGCACCTTCGAGTTCGTCCAACGATGAAACACTCGTCTCCGGTTGGCTGAAAATCGGTAAAATGGAGAAAGATGTTTTCGAGAGCCATTATTTAAAGGACGGCGCCTTCACGATCGGCTTCCGGACGCTGTCGCTGCTAGAATGAACTGTGTTTGCGTGCCCGATAAGTTGTCGTAATTCTTGCTCGTAACTTCTGCTGCTTCTTTTACCCGTTTTGAATATACGGGACGAATGCATGAGACCGTGTCTGAATGGTGCAAATAAACATTTTTCATCGCACTTAGGCGAAGCCCTTGTCTTCGTCTTGCGGCATATGTCTAGCTTTGGAGAGGTGAGAGAGAAGGAGGAGCTGCTGGCGCCATAGGCCGAGGTACCTTTTATGAAATTGTATCTGTTGCTTGCTTGCAAATGTCGGTTTTGTCGCCGCAGCACGTAAGTGAACGTCCTCTATTCCTCTGCCATCAGGGGCCCCATTCACGACTTCATAAATTCACCGTAAATTCGCCATGTTTTTACAGAAAAGCTATATATACCTCTACCCCCCACGGTTTCATCTCCGTGGACTAAAATGCCAAGGACCAAAACGCCGAGCGCATGCTTCAGGCTAATCAAGCATACAGCACAGAACTCAGAATTCGTTTAAGGAAACCACAAAACCAGCATCGAAACCGCATTATGGATAAGGTGCCTGTGAACAATGGTACCATTTCAGCCCAGCTAACATCGCCAGACTTCATTAAAGGGACCCTGCAACACTTTCGATAAGCTCTTTCACTCATTCCTTCGCGTCTGGAAGCACTGCGAAAGCTGTAGTTATCGCCAGCACGGAGCGGCACTGCGTGATTTGCTCGTCGCACCAGATACGCCTTCCATTTCTGCTTTGCTTTTGTGGCTCGTATTTTAAAAGTTGCTGTCGAAAAGCGTTCAATGGTGCAACTGAAGGAAAACTGGTCAACAGCCGCTAGATGGCCTTAGTGACGTAATTCGAGCCGTCGAAGAACGTCGACAGGGAAAGAGGGGAAAAAATCTTTTGAGCGAGTTTACAACCTATCTGATATGGGAATAGAGCAGTAATTTCTGGCCGAGGCACTTTGCGACCCCCTAATCTAAGACTGGGTGTGTTGGGTGACTGCGTTCTGCAAGCATTAAGATTTCAAAAAAAGTTGAAAAAAGTGTTGAAGGGTCTCTTTAAAGATCCTTCTCTCTCTCTCTCTCTCTCTCTCTCTCTCTCTCTCTCTCTCTCTCTCTCTCTCTCTCTCTCTCTCTCTCTCTCTCTCTCTTACCATGTGTTCCTGGTAAAGATCATGTTGGCAGATTATCTCTGAAGGCTAGGCAGGAGTAGTGTCACTAAATAGGGAAGTTCTTGCCCGCGAGCGCATGCGTCAGCCTAAGCAGGACCCAGCATTTGCCGCATCTTCGGACGCACTTTTGCCGATGAAATGATGCTACACGCGTTAATCTTGCTTCGCATTCGGAACGGCGTCAGTCGCGCGCAGCCGCAGAGCAGGGAGGACACGGCAAGCCTAGCAGAGTTAACCACTAGAACGCATAACACAAATGGCGGCGCCCATGAACCGTCGCAGTGTAAACAAATGTCACGTGACTCGAACTGACCAATGATCATGGCGGCGACACGGAAAAAAGAAAGAAAAGAGTGCCGATTCTTGGTACCCTTATAGATCTCTCGCGATCTGTTCTACTCGCCAGTTCACGCACTCTCGCTCCGGAAGTGGGCAGCACCGAACAGCTCGCGCTGCAGACGCCGAGTTCGCGAACCCGGAAGCCGCCGTTTCGAGCGCGTGCTAACACGGTCCACCTTGTTAAATATGTTAAAGCCAACGGACGAATTTTTTAAAGCAAAGCTTTCTACCTCTACCCCCCAAGGGTTCTTTCGCGACCGTTGGTGTCACCAGAAAACTCCAGCGAACAAATAAAAGAATTCACTGGCACCGCCGGGAATCGAACCTGGAACTAATAGACTAACAAAGCGAGAGCCCGTTGTCTTACCGATTTAGCTACGAGCCCACGCGAACACGGGAAGACAAATAGTGTACTCACCAAGCACATCTACGGGTTTACCCCCTGCCTTCTCGCTGAATGCCACGTGAAAGCGTCACACGACCACTCACGCCCGTCTAGCGGCCCTGTGCGCACCTTGCTCATGTGCTAAGAGTTACAAAAATTAAAGGAAGCTCACACCAATTCATGGAATCTCACTTTTAGTACGCCAATGTGCTAAAGCCTCTGGCCTCCACTGTTCACGTAAAATATCACAGCTCCTTGTCGTCCGCCCTCACGCCAATCAAGGAATACATTCAAATACTCCTTTATGACCAGGCCATCACTCCAAGCCCCAACATCAAGATCCTGGACCTACATCTCGAGGATAACACCAAGAGTGACGTCTCCTTGCAGCGCCTAAAAACAGCATTAATGAAATCATACACATGATCAGGCAAGTTGAAACCAAGAAGCGAGGCCTAAAGAAATCTGGTAGCTTTCGATTAATTGAAGCTTTTGTCCTCTCGAGAGTCACTTACGTCAACCCCCTGTCTTCTTCTCGACGACGAAGACATAGAGATGCATTACATAATGATTAGAAAGGCAGTCGAGCAGGCCATTGGTCTTCTCATGAGTGCGTCCACACGGAGGCTGCTTAGCACGGGCTCCACAACACGGTGGAAGAGCTGATAGAAGGCCATCTTTCTAACCATAAGGTCCGACTCAGAACTGCGGTGGGTAACGGCATGCTTCACCAGATTGGCTGGGCAGCCCAGAATGTCACTCAGCTTTACGTACTCCCAGACTCTTGGTGACTAAAACTAAAGATGCTCCCTTTGCTTAGAAATATGAACCCCTCACATGACGAGGGTCACCGAAAAGCACGGGCTCAAGCGCTAAACACCACCCTCGGTGGGGCTCATGCAGTTATCTACACAAACTTCTCCAAACATCGAGGGAAGCAACACGCCATCACCGTGGCTACCTCCAGAACCAACCTCCTTGCGTGTACCTTGCTTAGGACCCAACAAATGACGGCAGCAGAAGAGGCAGCCACCACCTTGGCTCTCACTCAACCAGGGGTTCGGAGGGTAGTCACCGATTCCCAGCAAGCCTACTGGAATTACCAGTCGGGATGGGTGTCCTGATCTGCACTGTGCGTGCTAAAAAAACACTCCCCAAATGGTTCCATTCAGCTCATCTGGACACCGCCTCACGCTTCAATGGAGGGCAACAAATACGCCCACCCAACAAGCCAGCGCTTTTACCTCCCGTGCTATGGAGCTGCACGAGGACAGTCACCCGCTTGTCACGTCCAGGGAGATAATCCAGCATTATCGCCTTCTGACACAGACCGTACTTTCGCCTTACCCTGACCTTTCCAGAGAACAACAAACTACCCTACGGCTCATACAATCCGGACTCTTCCCACAGCCTACGCGTCTTCACGTAATGCATCCGAATCGGTACGACGCTGAATGTAAATTTTTCTCAGAAGTAGGAATACTCCGCCCCGTAATCGGGGTGTGCGACTTTAGCCCTGAGCACCCTCCTCTCTTTCCGTCAACTACCCAACAAGAGCAATGGGAGATGCTGATGTCCAGGCCCAGCTTCAGCGTGTGGACAGAACACAGGCCGCGCGAACTGCATATGGGCGCCGCATAAGAAGGAATCACTCCCCAGGGCTGCACTCTGGGCCGTTCAGAAATCTGCACAGAAATATTTCTTCCTCCTCCTTCTCAGGCGCAAGTCTCGTCGTCTCCGTCCGCGGCGCAGAGACGGAGAAGTCAGATCGTCTAACACCGGGTTGGAGCTTACTTTGATTTTATAAAAAAAAGTTTCCACTCTTGTGCTACACCAATACAACGAACCAAACACCGTCCATGCATCATGCATTGATTTAACCTTACCAAGAATATCTCTTTGGAGTAATAAATGGTGTGGTAAGTGCATTTCACTTCTCTCTGGTTTTACTATTTGTAGAGCGATGTGATGATTTTAAGTGACGTCGCATGAGTAATCGTTATGGGTGCCGTTTACAGCTTTGCTTTCCAACCACATTCACGGGGTGGATTGGCGCCAATTTTTTTGTTAACATGCGTGGCTGAACAGCGTCGCCAGTGATTTGTCAGGCCAGCATTTTTATTTTCATTATGCAGGTAGAACGACCAAGTAAAATGGGGGTTTCACTGAAGAAAGACTCCTATGAGCATGAAATTTTCTCCAGGCACATGTTGAGGCTAATTTATTTATTACGACCTCCGCATTTATATTTCCATCAAAAACAATATTGGTGGATTACACAACTCGCACAAAACCCCTCGGTACAAAACCCATGCAAAACCACTAGGTAACTTCAAAACAGAACGCCTGCGGGGAGTTTGAAAATAAAGTATAGCAGATATAGCTAAAATAAACATAACCGTGATAGACATGTACGAAAAAAAAAAAAAAAAAACTGACATACCAGCAACATCTGAACCACGTCAGCAAAATAGTTATAAATAGCGTCCACAAATGAAGTAGCAGCAATATCGAGAGTACGTCTTTAGCATAGTCGAAAAAATGTCCGAACACGAGGTACCAGTAACATTATCTTAAAATCCACAATTTTTCATAAAAATATTGCACGTTGTTCGGATGCCTAAGAGAGATATTGCTGGGACATAGACATTCAGATTTTTTTTTTGGCACGTCGCAGAGATGTTAGTGGTTTGCTGGGAAAACTGAAAGCCAATCAGAATAGGATTCCGGCGAATTCACAGTTCATGGTGAAAATATGAAGTCGACAGTAGGGCGACCCTATTCTTTCTTTTCTCGCTGTTACTATATTTTTTAAGGCGAAAGTCGTAAGTGTCCCATTCTGCGAAAAAGGCGTCGTTGTAGTTGTCAATTAAAACAATGACCGCCGCTGTAAAGAAAAAACAAAAATACTTGTGATACGATGGAATTTGAACCTGGGTCCTCACAGTAAGCCCAGTGCTCTACCAACTGTGCCATCTGTTTTTTTATTCTTTAACCCGCTGCTGAGCACGAGGTCGCGGGTTCGATTCCCGGCCGCGGCGGCCGCTTTTCTGATGGAGGCGAAAAGCAAAAACGCCCGTGTGTACGAGATTTCGGCGCACGTTAAAGATCCCCAGGTGGTCAAAATTAAACCGGAGCCCTCCACTACGGCGCGCCTCATCGCCTGCGTTGCGTCGGCGCGTTAAACCCTACAATCAATCAATCAAATTCTTTAACCCATTGGAGGACACGCTTAAATCAAGCGATAGTACAAGGCCATCACTCTACACGTTGCCAGCGTAGCACAAAAGTTGATGCTCCTTTCTTCCCGGCACACACACGGATTGGACAGGAATCGGAAGGGGCAATGTGCTTGCTTGACAAATTCAAGAACAGTATGGATTGGAAACGTAAAAGTTGTAGAACAGTGCGTCCCGCGTGACGCCTGAAGCGGATGGCACGTGAGCAAACCGGGTGCGCGCTAGCGGTGCATGCAGAACCCTGATTCCAGGGAAGAGGTGGCGTGTGCCAGGCTACTTGATGACGTCATCCGCGCCGCAAGGCGAATGAACTAAAGCGAAGAAAGAGGCTCATACACGGTGTAGCGAAAAAAAAAAAATCTGGCTGAAGTACTTCCCGCCAAAATTCAAATAACAACAAAGGAAGAGACGCAAGCACGATAAACACATAAGCAGTACCCAGAGGGATTTGTTTGACTGATTCGGGTGACAGACGGACAGACAGGCCAAACTTTCAGCGCTTACCTAGCGCAAGAAGCACTTTGGGGCTCAAAAAGAGAAAAATTACGAAAAGAAGCAGCCCTGGCAGTGGATGCATCCCCGGGCCGCTTGCGGACTGCGATGCGATGCGATGAGGTGTTTAGGGGGGAAGGGGGGGGGGGGGGGAGAGAAAATGGCTTAAAACTTTCTGGCGTGGGGGGCCGACACCTTATCAGGCCCGCCCGCGGACTGCCTTAGACGTGATCCGTTGCTCTGCTTTTCCCGTGTATTGCCTTGACACTCCCTGCCCGAAAGCAGTCCGCGTACTGTCCAGAACTGGCGAATCGAAGGTGCCGTATGTTGAGAAGTAGGTGGCCAACGAAAATACAAAGTCCTGCTGCAATACGAAGCATTGGAGCAGAGGCAAATTCCTTGTAGGGCGGTTATATTTTTCGCCAGCTTAGTTAGGGTGGAGGATAATTTTGAAAAAGAATAAAAGGGGCGCTACGCAGACGAATACGAAGTATATATATATATATATATATATATATATATATATATATATATATATATATATATATATATATATATATATATATATATATATATATATATATATATATATATATATATATATATATATATATATATATATATATATATATATATATATATATATATATATATATATATATATATATATATATATATATATATATATATATATATATATATATATATATATATATATATATATATATATATATATATATATATATATATATATATATATATATATATATATAGTATAGATTCATTATTCTTTCCAATAAGCATGAACCAACTAGCTCAACAAGTTTTGTTAAGATAATTTTGAATGCGAAGACTATTCGAATAAAGCGCTCTCAACGAAACAAATGTTATAACGCAATGTTCTCGTGAACATTCGCTTCGCAGAATATGCTGGCGGCCTGTGTTTTGTTGGCAGACTGGAAGAGATTTCGGAAGTTGTGTGCGCACATTGAGAGCAAGCCAGAGTGGCCAGAATTAATAAGCAGACCGCTCAGCCTGCGAAAGAAACAGGAGCCGCCCCCAAGAAGGAATAAAAAAAAAGGCTTCGTTAAACTCGGTGAACGAATTTATCGAATCATGGGGCTAAAATTACATGCTATACGCAAGTCAAATCAAAGTGGGTAAAAACAGCACTAAAATGACGCGAGAACGTCAGTAACTAAAAAAAAAGTGGCCGGAAGGCTGGTAGCAAAACGTTCATTACAACGACGACTGCGTGCTAAAACCGATCAGGAAAGCGTCGTCGTTCACGTAATCGCTTTCGAAAAGGTACTTTTCCATTTTTCCTATTCCCAGCCAACCGGAGACGAGCGTTTCGCTGTTGCTCGAAGCCGAATACGTAGGGGGAGTGTTGAAGGCATCGCCGAGCGCGAACGAGCTCGTCACGTGACCGTGATCGCTCGCGTTGTGGAACAGCGTGAACTGGCACGTCCTCTGCAAAGGCCACGGCGGCTGGCTGGCTCTGGGGACGTCGCTGGCGGCGTCTCGGTGAATCTTCACGGACACGCTCAGTTCCATCATGGCGACTGCGAGGATGCAAACCTTGAGCTCGACCTTGTAACCCGGGGCGATGAAGAACACGGGGCTGTCGACGAAGTGGACGCCGACACGGAGCCTCGAGTACGGCCTTACTACCCACGTGTAGCTCCTAACGGGAACGTCGTCCCGCTGTGACCGCGAGGGAGGAATAGCTCCTTCCACGGCTCCTCCCGCAGGGAGGGACACCCTCGCCGCGTCAGCCAGTTCAACCAAACGATCCTTGATCAGTTCGACCCCGCTGAGGAGCTCGAGGAAGAGCGATTCGTTACGCTGCTCGATGTCTTCCGCGGCTCCGGAAGCGGCCTCTCCAACCAACTCTCGGACATCACCTTCCAGATCGGCACGCACAAAACCTCCGCAGACGGGAAACAGTATAGAAGCGCCGTCGGTCTCGTCCACTTTGACCGTAGGAACTGTGCTGGTCCTGGAGCTGTTCTTGGCCGGTTCATTCATCCGAATTCGTCCCTCGTGTTGAGCTCTGAAGTGGTCCGCAAGCTTCGGTCGAGTCATTACCTTATAACAGAGTGGGCAGATTACCTCGTAGAAGGGGCACTTCTGAAAATGAACTGTCATGTCGGCCAAGTCGACCGTGTAAGTGCATCCGCGTTGCCTGTTCCAGCAGAAAACGAGCAAGCGGCGCACGGCTTCCACGCTGGTGGTCTGCCTCGGCGTGGCAGTGAGTATCCGCGTGGTCTTGTTGTCGATCGGGCACCGCGGTGAAGAAGGGCGGGTCTTGACGACGTCCTCGAAGCACGCGGCGCAGAAGACGTGCTTGCAGCGCAGCGTGTAGTGCTCGGACGGCACGGCGCCGCAGGAGGAACAAACCGGCACGGTGGCTGGCAAGTTGTCCACGAACTCAACGTGATGTCTTTCGAAGATGGCGTTGAAGCCCATCAGAAGGTAGCGTTTTGGCTGAGAGGACGTCGCCATGGTCGGTCGGAAGGCAGTTCTTCTGGAAGTGCGTCGCGTGCGGGAAACCTTTAGAAAGAGTCCAGGCGGAGTGTCGCACTTTATTCGCTCGGCTTTGCTCGGTGTAAGTGAGGCTATGTGTTATCAAACGAAAAAAACAATATCAGAGAACGAAATAGCTGAGGCCCTTATCTTGTATAAGGTTTTCGGGCGTCGAGGGCTTGCCTCGTAAATGAGACGAGCTGCGCTATAACGGTGTTTATTGGCGTTAACGTGATAGACCGAAAGCGTTTTATAAAGTTCACATCACGCGTGCATGCGCATATGAGTCCACCATTTCCACGCCCGGTCTCGCTTCTGTGTTTTTGGTAGTTTGTTTGATTGATTGATTGATTGATTGATCAGGGGTGAGACAGCTGAATCAGATTTGGGAGCAGTTTTTGGAGCAGCGAAATCTCGATTTTGGAGCAGAAGAACCTTGACTTGGAGCAGAATGATGACATTTATTATGTCACCTTAGGAGCCTAAAAATCAAATTTTTGGCAACTCGGGGGAAGGAGGGGAGGAGTGCACTTATTAAAGGGTTTTGAACGTACATAACCCTGGAACAGCCCTTCAATGAAGTTTTCTCCACTAGAGTATCACAAGGCACGAACTGCACTACCTTTTTACAAGCCATTTATAAATTCTTAGGCTCTATGCATAGATAGCATGGAGTGCCGTTGAAAACATCGAATCGAAAAACTAAGCAATCGTAAGGCATTTTCATTATCATGTGAATGCTGAAATTATTGTTTTTGTAATCCAGACTCGGCTTTCCGCACAATTGTAGAGGCATGGCAAAAGTTGCACAAAGCGGGGTGACAATCTTCACACCCCATCAGCCCTCCCATTTCAATCCCCAAGGTGCGCATTCACTACGATCACAATTTGAATGACGTTGGTATGGTTTAGCCACCTCCCTCTTGGCATTCAATTTCACTTCAGATAGATAAACCATTATTACTAGCGTGCAATAATAGCCCGTCCCGCTATCGGACACAGCTTCAACATTTTACGGCAGAGTAGCTGCACCGCCACTTCTGCATGTCGATCGTCCCACTCCCGCCCCTGGCAAGCTCGCTGTCAAAGGCAGCAATAACTCAGCGTTTTATTATAACACCGCAATGAGTCGGAAATTTCACTTCAAGCACGCACCGCGCCTCTCACTCAAGGCCGAAATATGGCGAATTCATGGGCCCCACGTTGTTTTTGATGAACTCCACTTCTTCCAGTCACGCAACTTCCCTCAACAGATTAAACGACTAAATGAAAACCCAACCACCCCCATAACCAAAACCACAGTAGAAATCGGCGAAGAGCACTCTGCCTGAACCACGAGCAACTGCTTCACCCGACGGCCATGTTTTCCAATATTCACCACACCAAGATGGCGGCACCCAGTAATGTCGTTCCGGAGATACGGCGCTCCGAAAATTGCCGTCTTTTCATCAATTTTCACCAGTAGTTTTTCGCCTGAGTACACATACGTATTTTTCCTACAGGACTTTGCAGTTGTTTCCCATTGGAAAACTTAAAAAAAAAAAAAACATTGTGACCTTAGAAAAAACTATCTTGGGGACAATTTTATGTGGGTTTTTTATTGAATGATCAATCAATAAAACCTTTACAAACAGGATCACCTTGGGGGTGCTGGAAAATTATCCGTCAGTAAGCATTTTGCCCCACTGAAACTGGCGGGAGTGTTAAAATCCTTGGCTCTCAGACTGTTTTGGAGCAGTTTGGCGCAATTTTTGCAATTTTCAAGCTTTTGGAGCAGCCTGGCACAGGACAGCAGATTTGTATCAAAAGTGCGCAATATGCGCAGCTGTCTCACCCCTGATTGATTGATTGATTGATTGATTGATTGATTGATTGATTGATTGATTGATTGATTGATTGATTGATTGATTGATTGATTGATTGATTGATTGATTGATTGATTGATTGTAGTGTTTTAACGCGCCGACACAACACAGGTGGGGCTCTGGATTAATTTTGACCACCTGGGGATCTTTCACGTGCGCCGAAATCTCGTACACACGGCCGCTTTTGCTTTTCCCTCATCAGAAAAGCGGCCGCCGCGGCCGGAAATTGAACCCGCGTCCTCGTGCTCAGCAGCACAACGCCTTGGCCGCTGAGCCACCGCGGCGGGTGATTGATTGGTTGGTTGATTGATTGATTGGTTGGTTGGTTGATTGATTGATTGATTGATTGATTGATTGATTGATTGATTGATTGATTGATTGATTGATTGATTGTGGGGTTTAACGCACCGAAGCGACGTTTGGGCATGCAGTGCATGGGGCGCGCCGTGGTGGAGGGCTCCGGATTAACTTTACCACCTGGGTGTCTTTAACGTGCGCCGGTATCTCTACACATGGGCGTTTCTACTTCAATGCGATAACATTATTAGGCTCATTTTTCGATTTCCCCGTGCCTGCTAGCCGTCCGTGATCAGCCGTGCTCATCAAGTGTCCGCGGAAATACGTCATCGCTGCCTTTCGGAATCTACGACTGGAAAGGCAAAAGGCTCGTCTGAACCTGGAATACGCGCAGCACCAGCTTAAATATGAAAAAAAAAATGACAATGATAGTACGACTGAGACTAAGAAAAAGTACGCGAGTTCAGCAGGCGCCGCGCCTGCGCAGTGAAGTTAATTCTACGCTCGGTCGGTGGTGGAATGCTCGGCAGACCGTCGCCAGCGGCTCTCACATCATAACTAATGTCGGAACAAACATTGTGCCACATAACAAAAACAGGGACAGAATATCATCTACAAAAACTAACTAAAAAAACTAACTAAAATGTTTCGTAGTAAGAAATAGAACCATGGTGCATAGCGTATAGTTAAAGTAATTTTAATCTACTTTTCGAGTTTTCCGCGGGGCAATGGAATGATGGCACTACGCGACGAAGAGAAAGAAAAAAAAAAGACACCCAAAACTATTGATGAATGTCTTCCCAGAGAACACAAAAGCAAGAATCCATGGCATGGCCCTACTGTCAAGCGTCAGAGCCGGTCTCGCAATCGCCAAAACACACAAAAAACTGGATGTTTAGGATTGCTTTCTATGTGAGCACTGAAGGACACATCACCACGCATTTGTACAAGTTTAAAATTGTTTATATGTTCTGCCGTCGCTTTCCGATGTGCATGCATCTATATCGTCATGTTCCTTATGCCAAGCATTACATGCGCGGTAGCGCTTGATGACAGACCGGTAAAAATTACGCCCACCTCCCCTCGCAGGAACCCTGGTGTGATGCGACGCTAAGGGGGTTCAAGCGCAAGCGGAGAGCAACCGTCGACGAAAGGCCGCCGGAGAGCGGCACACCGGTTATATGCGCAGCGCGCCCGAAGGAGAGGATACCGCGGAGAGAGTGCCGCGGCTATGACGCAACACAATGCAATTTAATCCAATCCAAGTCAAGCCAAGCCAAGTCAAGCCAAGCCAATCCAATCGAATCCAATCCAATGCCCCTCGCGAGAGAGTGTCCGCTATCGGAGAGGAGAGTGGGAGTGTGGCTGCGGACAACAACAACGGACGCACGCGGACAACAACGGACGCACGCAGGAAGGACAGGGCCGCCGACAAGAGATGCTCTGAGCGTCGCATCTGAAAGCACAAAGGCTCATGGGTGCATTGTTTCTCCCGCGGAGAGCCGCCACTTCCGGTTCGGCAGCTCTCCTGGCCTCCCGTACGCCGTTGGCTTTCATGCGCGTATGTGCTTGTTGTTTATTTGTTTCCACCGGGGGAAAAAAACGCTCATGCATCGGGAATTCTATAAATAACAATAACTGACCCTACTAGGGGTTAATCTGACAGGTAAGCACCCTGTGACAAATAAACAACGCGCACACACGCGCCTGAAAGCCGCCGGCGTACGGGAAAGCAGGAGTGATTTCGAACCGTAAGTGGCGGGAGCAGACGACGTACCCGTGAGCCTTTGCGCTTTTTACCGGTCACCTACTGTCGCCGCTGGGCGCGTACAGCGCTAGACACATGCATGACGAGAGCGCGCGATTGGCATGCGACTGATCGTTACGACGGTCGCACAGGACCGGTTTTGGCGTCGTACGCTGGTCGGAGGAGGCTCACGAGGTGCGACGTGCGATAGGTCATAGAGTTTCTCAATATTGAGAAACTCTATGCGATAGGTGACCTGTAAAAAGCGCAAAGGCTCATGGGTGCGTTGTCTGCTCTTGCCACTTCCGGTTAGAGATTTCGCCTGGCCTCCCGCACGCCGACGGCTTTTACGCGTGCGTGTGCGTGTTGTTTATTCGTCACAGGGTGCTTACCTTTCAGAGGAGCCCCAAGTAAAATTCATCGTTGTTATTCATTGAATGCGCGATGCATGTGCGTTTTTTTTTCACTGGAAAAATATAAACAACAAGCACACGCTCCCGTGAAAGCCGCCGGCCTACGGGAGGCCAGGAGAGCTTTCGAACCGGAAGTGGCGGGACTCCGCGGGAGCAGACAATGCACCGATGAGCCTTTGCGCTTTTTACCGGTCACCTATCAACAGACCCAATTGTCCTGGTGCGATCGCGCTTTTTACGATACAGGCATGAGTGAGGCAAGCTCCAAATATGGGGGTTTTCAAAAGCGCATGGCGCAGAGGGAAGGTTGTTGGGTGGGGAAGATGAGGTGGAGGCGGGTGGGATGTGGGGTAGGTATTCGTCTGCAGCCACCGCCAAGTTGTAACATCGTCTCGGGAGAGGCGCCAGCGTAGTGGTGGGAGGCTGCGGCGAGTTAGGCGCGAATTTCTGTGTGAATACTAGTGGGTGGGGTTAATCGCGGGGGGGGGGGGGGGTAGAGATTTGGCCACCGTCGGCAAGGGCTCGGTGTTTAATGGTGAGCCGCGGCGTGAGCCGATTCATTGCCAAGTATGTCGGCGTGTCCAGGAGCGCAAACGATGCGGAGGAGGAGGAGGATAAACTTTATTGACAGCATCGTAATGTGGTGTGGGGCCCTCAGTCCAGGACTCCATTGGAGACCCCTGCCGCCACGGCCCTTTCTGCCAGCCTAAGCTGGGAATCGAGACCGGAGCTGGACAGCTCCCTCTCCCACTGCTCACGGGAAGGGTGCGCGATTCTTCTAATCTTAGGGTTTACCGAACACTCCCATACGATGTGATACAGGGTGCCCGGGGCAGCGCAAAATTTGCTCAGCGGGAAGTACTGCGTGGTGGAGCAAGTGATGTTTTGACGGACGAGGAAACGTATTTGTTTGGGCGGGGCCAGAGGCAGTGCTCCTGCCCTTTGGTTAGAGATTCATGACCGGGGGGAGAGATCATTCTTTGGCACTTATAGTACCCCTTTATGTCTTGATATGTAACCAAAGAACACGCAGTCTCTAACCTACACCCTCGTGTCGCCTGGCGGGATAGATCTCGGGCGATGTCGTGGGCGGTCGTGTTGCCCTGGAGGGTTGAGTGGGCTGGCGTCCAAACAATCTTCACTTTTCGTTCGGGTGGCTTTTGCAGCAGGATGTCCAGAGCCGTCTTGGAAACTCTACCACGAAGGAAGTTTTGGCAAGCCTGTTGCGAGTCCGTAATAACGGTGGTTGGGCTGGAACAAGGGGGCCCACATTTTGAGTGCTGTGCCGATAGTCTTTTTCTGCACCGCTTTTCATGGATAACCATCAGCGCTTAACACATCCAGCATCCCCTACATGTAGCTCAGTCGGTACGGAAGAGGCTGCCTCATTAATCGCAGTGGTTGAGGCCATAGAGTTAGTTTCATACTAATATATATATATATATATATATATATATATATATATATATATATATATATATATATATATTAGTATGAAACTCTATGGTTGGGGCAGCCGACTCCGGTGTGCCGGACAATCCCCCTGGCTCTAACTCAGGGGGCGCCTCTGTTCACGAGACCAATCCCCAGGGAGGGGGGGGGGTTGTAGAGGACAACCCCACCGCTAATGGGGATTTGCTCCCCGAGGATGTGTCCGACAAAATCGGACAATATCTACTGAACTATCTGCAGGACTCACGGAACAAAGTGCCATGTCCAGCACGGTAGAAAGTTATGGAAGTCTATTTTAAGCTACAAAGGATAGTACTGTGTCTGAGTATTCGGAAAGCGAAGGCCGAGGGCTTGAGCTCCGCAGGGAGCTGAGCGACGTGCGAGGCCGGCCCTCCCAGCCGGTTAGTGGAGAAGTTGAGGTTCCCCCCTGTCCCTCGCAGAGGTGGTGGGGCGTTCGGGCGCATCCGCCGCCCCTTGCGGGCGACCGTCCGCGGAGAGAGATGGGCGTCCTGAACACGCTCTACATCTTCGACTCACGACCCTCACACCATCTCCGGGGAATGACATTGTCACTCTACTAAAATCGACTTTTCACCCCAGTGACATCGGGGTCGGGCCTGTCACGTTTAAACCATCGCGCGCAGGACTAACGGTAACCTCGGAGGTACGGGGTTATCTGGAGAACCTCGAAGATGCCATCAAGACAACACCCGCGATCCGCTCAGCGCTGATCATTCAGGAACCTTCACGGCGACTTCCCCAACTAAAAATTAGAGGAGTTGACCCTTCCATTGTCCCCGCAAAGTTGTTAGGCCAGATAAACGTGCAGAACGACCTAACCATCCCCTCTGAGGATTTTAAGCACAGAACGGTGTTTACGGATGGTGGTAAGACACACGTAGTAGAAGTGACGCCCCGTGTTTTTGCCACTTTAACTGCGAAGAAGAAATTACATACAGGCTGGACTTTCTGCGCACTGGTTGAGAATTTTTACATTCCCACCTGTTATAAATTATCCTCCCTTGGCCACTCGACAAGTGCACTGCGGGGCTCCTCATCCAGTCTGTAACAACTGCTTGGTAGATCACGAAACGTCGGCGTGTTCTCTTGCAGAATATGCGAGTTACGTATGTAACGAGTGTCGCAGGTGGCGCCGGCCTCGTAACCATTACTTTGGGGCGACCACCTGCACATCCGTTTCGGCGTGGGGGGCGAGACTGCGCGCTCGAACAGATTATGGGGAACCATTGGTGGCTGATCCCTGATCCCGAATCCCCACTGCCGCGGATGTCTCTCGAGGGATTAAAATTCATACCGCCGAATCTAGATCACACACGAGCTGCAATCACCCACATCATAGATTACATACAGAATCAGGCAATTCATTTCGCAATAATAGGAGATCCGTATGTGCGCTCTGGCGGCATACCGGGGCTCCCTCACTCCGTGATGAAGTTTGCGCACCCAGCGGCTCCAAAAGTTCTTCTAACCCAATCTGTGCCGTTTGACCCGTTCCCGGTGCTGGCAGTGCGGTTCTCATCCCGGGAGTTTTCATTCTTGCTTGTGGCCGTGTATGCTGCGCCTTCAATATCAATAACCGAAATCTCAGATCTGTGCATCCAACTTCTAATGACGTCAGAAAGCCGCCATGTTATGTTATTATTGCAGGCGATTTTAACTCGAAGAGTCCGTGTTGTGTGTGTGTGTGTGTGTGTGTGTGTGTGTGTGTGTGTGTGTGTGTGTGTGTGTGTGTGTGTGTGTGTGTGTGTGTGTGTGTGTGTGTGTGTGTGTGTGTGTGTGTGTGTGTGTGTGTGTGTGTGTGTGTGTGTGTGTGTGTGTGTGTGTGTGTGTGTGTGTGTGTGTGTGTGTGTGTGTGTGTGTGTGTGTGTGTGTGTGTGTGTGTGTGTGTGTGTGTGTGTGTGTGTGTGTGTGTGTGTGTGTGTGTGTGTGTGTGTGTGTGTGTGTGTGTGTGTGTGTGTGTGTGTGTGTGTGTGTGTGTGTGTGTGTGTGTGTGTGTGTGTGTGTGTGTGTGTGTGTGTGTGTGTGTGTGTGTGTGTGTGTGTGTGTGTGTGTGTGTGTGTGTGTGTGTGTGTGTGTGTGTGTGTGTGTGTGTGTGTGTGTGTGTGTGTGTGTGTGTGTGTGTGTGTGTGTGTGTGTGTGTGTGTGTGTGTGTGTGTGTGTGTGTGTGTGTGTGTGTGTGTGTGTGTGTGTGTGTGTGTGTGTGTGTGTGTGTGTGTGTGTGTGTGTGTGTGTGTGTGTGTGTGTGTGTGTGTGTGTGTGTGTGTGTGTGTGTGTGTGTGTGTGTGTGTGTGTGTGTGTGTGTGTGTGTGTGTGTGTGTGTGTGTGTGTGTGTGTGTGTGTGTGTGTGTGTGTGTGTGTGTGTGTGTGTGTGTGTGTGTGTGTGTGTGTGTGTGTGTGTGTGTGTGTGTGTGTGTGTGTGTGTGTGTGTGTGTGTGTGTGTGTGTGTGTGTGTGTGTGTGTGTGTGTGTGTGTGTGTGTGTGTGTGTGTGTGTGTGTGTGTGTGTGTGTGTGTGTGTGTGTGTGTGTGTGTGTGTGTGTGTGTGTGTGTGTGTGTGTGTGTGTGTGTGTGTGTGTGTGTGTGTGTGTGTGTGTGTGTGTGTGTGTGTGTGTGTGTGTGTGTGTGTGTGTGTGTGTGTGTGTGTGTGTGTGTGTGTGTGTGTGTGTGTGTGTGTGTGTGTGTGTGTGTGTGTGTGTGTGTGTGTGTGTGTGTGTGTGTGTGTGTGTGTGTGTGTGTGTGTGTGTGTGTGTGTGTGTGTGTGTGTGTGTGTGTGTGTGTGTGTGTGTGTGTGTGTGTGTGTGTGTGTGTGTGTGTGTGTGTGTGTGTGTGTGTGTGTGTGTGTGTGTGTGTGTGTGTGTGTGTGTGTGTGTGTGTGTGTGTGTGTGTGTGTGTGTGTGTGTGTGTGTGTGTGTGTGTGTGTGTGTGTGTGTGTGTGTGTGTGTGTGGAGGGGGGGGGCAGTCCACGGACTCTCGTGGAGAACTGCCGTGATGCATTGTTTGGTGGCGAACAATTTAGAAGTTGCTACCCCTTCTCGTTGCCCACGTTTGTTACGGACTATACGCCGAGGCTTGGATTGACCTGGCAATTTTTCCCAACGTATGGACTGATTTCTCAGTACTTTGGAAGGTCTGCGATTTCCCCACGCTGTCGGACCACAGATACATTCTTTCCTCGGTGCTCTCACACCGACTACCTTCCTGTAAAAGATTGACGAGAGCGGGCCGCCTCCGCGTGATCAACTCGCTGGCGCAAAACCACTGGTTCACGCATGCCAGTAGCTAGGTGCAACATCGCAGACCCGGCAACGCTAGATCTAGTTGTAGATCACTTTTTCGACATATACGATACCCTGCGTGCCACGATTGTACAGACGGTCCGCCTGTAACCGCAGATCAAACCATGGTGGAATGACCAAATAGCGAAACAGCGTTCGTGGGTGCGCTCGATATATACGCAGACGATTTCAGCGCACTCAGGATCCCGCAGAACGTCTGCTGCGCCGAGATATTTATTATTCAGCACTGCAAAAGTATAAAGAGGCAATAGCATAAGCAAAGGAAGTAATTCTGCACAAATTAGCATTCGCAAAATTCCTTGCCCCTGTCATTCTGCCTCCATTATAAACGCCCGACGGGACGTTTACGACCTCGCAGTTGCAGTCGCATGTCAAAAAAGATGATGCCTTCACGGACGACCCTGTGCATGGTGCGGAGAGAAGGTTGGCAGAGGCTGCTTACTCAACTAAAGTTGCAGGCTTTTCACGCCGACCGAGTTTCAAACGGTCGTGATATCTATATTAAGAAGCGCTCGGCTCCGGGGTTGGACGAATTAACACCTCAAATAGTGCCGGCATTCCATGATACGCAACCACAATTATTTTTATTTCTTTTCAATACTGCCTTAAGACTGAGGCACTTTCCTAGAGCCTGGAAACATGGTCGGGTTATGTTTATCCCTAAACCAGGCAGACCATAGGAGAACCCAACATCTTACAGACCCATGTGCATGCTATCGGTATTTGGGGAAATCCTGGAGAAACTCCTTCTCTCCCGCCTGGCTTCACGCACAACAAAAGCACCACATTGGTACTTCAACAATTAAAGGAACGTCTCGCATCAAGGCGTCAAAAATTACTACATTCAGTTTTCATATCCTTGGATTTTCAAGGAACTTTCGATTCCGTTTGGCATCCGGCGGTTTTAAATTTCCTCAAAAACCACTCATGCCCTGCAAATCTGCTTTCGCTCTTGCGGTCATTCATATCCGGTCGGAAAGTAGTATGTAGGCTGAAGGAAGGGGACGCTTCCACGGAGAAGACAGTTGGAAGTCCGCAAGGATCTCCTTTGAGCCCATTACTATGGAATGTGGTGCTGCATGGATTACTGGAAACGTCGCTCCCTTCAGGAGTCTATATCCAGTTGTGACGCTCGTTTAATGGGTTAGTCACAAAGTCATATTAAGGTGGGTCAACGCAGAGCTTGGAGGAAATGAGACACACTGAGGCGAGTGAAAAACATTAACAATTAGTCTAATGGAGTGCCTCAGTGGTGCCGGCTCCCTCACCAGGTTGGGCGGAATCGTTCGGGTTGCAGGGGGGTCAATCGTCGACGGGCCGCCGACGGGCCAAGTGGGTCTCGGGGCCAGGAGATGGAGGCAGTGCGGGGCCGGTGGCTCGGCGAGCTCCAGCTGTAGGCCGCGGTCAAGAAGGGGAGGCTGGGCAGGACCGGTAGCTCGGCGGGCTCGAGGTGTAGACCGGGGCAGGAAACGCTGGCAGCGAGCCGGCTCCTGGGAGGGACGCGCTTTCGGATTGCTCTTACGGCGGCCTCCGAATCGCAAGACGTTTCGCCCCAAGTCTAACCTCGATCTCTCCCGTTCGCTCCTCTTTATCTCCTCCTCCTCCTACGTCCGAGCTGCGGCGGGGAAAAGGGGGAGCAGGGCCGGCTTCAAGCGGCGGTGGACGACGTCGCTCTTCCCCACCCGCCAAGGACGCGTCGAGCGGAGGGAAGCCTGGCTCCCCCCGAGGCTAAGAGGAACCAAGTGTCCTTAGCGAAGCGGCCACGCGTTCCCACGGGAAAACTCCCTGCGGCCAAAGTTCTTCCATCTGGTTCAGAGTAGTCTGGGCACACGCACGACCGTCACATCCGCCCACTCTAGGAGAAGAGTTTTGCCACTGCAAAAGTCTTGAATTGCACACGTGTAGGCATACACATTATGCGAACCGCAAAGCCCAGTCGTGGAGCACGGCACAGTTTGCAGGTTGGGCAATAAAGACACAGGCGAAGAGGCACCCCTACAGCACATAACAAGGCGCATTGTCGCCTCTATAAACTTGACCCTAGCGATTGTCGCGAAAACTTCAGCTGTACAAGCACACACACACACAAAAAAAAACAAAAAAATACGGGTTGCGGAAGCTCGGAATTTTGCTCCAGAAGCATCACCCACCGTAAAGATCGTTTCCCCGAAGTCCGGTGTCGACCAGGAACCCAATCGCCCGGGCTCCGGTTGATTTGGCAGGAGGCTGGCAGGGCGATGGTGTTGAAGTTCTTGAAGATGGCGGTCGAATTGACGAACTCGAGGCGTTGGGGTTGATTAAATGAAACGAAGAGTTTATATACAGCTATTTACAGTAGGAAAACCGGGTACATGAGTAATAAACTGCAAACTTCAGCTAGACGCTAGCTCCGAGTGCGCACAAATCACTCGAGCTCCTCAACTTCGTCTAACTCCTATTCTCGGACGCGTACACAAACCGCTCGAGAAACGACGGCCGAGACTCTGTCTCGCCGCAAGATCCGGCTAGTTGCCCGGTACGGCGCTGCACCCTAAACCTCCAACGCGATCTTAACCTCGACTAGGGGGCTCACAAATCCCAACCAAGCTTTAACGGTCGAGACTCCTTGTCCCGCCGGGAACTGCCCAGCTCGGCGCTCAGACAAGAACGATTTCCAACGGCCAAGTTCGGCCTTATAAAACCTCGAGATCACCCTCTCTCGGGAACGCCCCTGTAGCGTTCGTACACGCGTATGGGAGTGCCCAAATTCACGTAGACAGCTGTCACTCAGCACGCCACGGAATATTCAATGAGGCGCCGCTATCTCCGGGTCAACGGACCGCTCACGGGCCAGCAGGCGCGTACGACCCCGAGGGATGAGAGCGAAAGAAAAGACGCGACTGTGCGTCATGCTGACCGGGACGTGCACTCTTAGGCAAAAAGGACTAAAATAGGGACTAAAATACAGCCGTTAGTCTTCGCGGGCGACCGTTCATCTTCAAAGGGAGTATCTGCGGCAGAGTACGTGCCGTGTGCATAAATTCGGACTAACTGTTCGTCCCCGCCGATCTATAAGGAGTAACGGGAAGACGAAACGCATGCAGTTAGTCTCTTTGCTGCGTCGTTAATCCCCTAATGGCGTCGTCGTTGCCCTTTCGCGCATATGTCTGCGAACAGTTTTATATTTCCAGAACACAAGCCATTGCAGTCACTGGGTGCTTTAGATGGTGCCACGGGAGAAAATATTGATGTTAGTTATAAGAAAATCGCCTAGGGTTAGTAGAGCGGCGGGTAATGGCAAGGAGCGGCGAAGCGCGATTGTCATACGCTTCTCGGCGAGTTTATGTTGATACGCTGTGTTGCATTCGATTCGTGCGAGATAATAACGGCCAATGAAAGCTTTCAAGCGCCTTAACAGTAACTCAAAAATTAGTGACAATAGCAAAAGTGGATTCCTGAGCGTAATGAATATGTATATGTTTAACAGACTAGAAAAAACGCATGTTGCTGATGACAACTGCAAAACAAAAATGCTCGCTACAGGTAAGCGTCTCGAAGTTATCTTTTACACTCGGTACATAATTGCCTTGGGCACCAAAGCTATGACAATGCTGCAACTGCTGTAAAACCCGCTTGCATTTCGCAGTCGCAATCGTCTAGCGACGCGAATTTGAAGAATTCAGGCTAAGCAACACGAAATTCGCTTTCGCCGATGCAGGAAAATATGGCATGTTTCCTTATTCTGACACTCACACAGACGACACTTTTCACATACGTTACATAGAGCACTTAACATATGTATCGAACACTAAGAAAGCACTTAGCTTGCGCTAATTTGTGCGGAAACAAATGAGTCGTCCGATCGCCCAGCTACCTATCTCAACTAGGCGACGACGAGTTGATTGTTATTTACGAAAAAACTATGGTTGTGAGGCTCTACTTCGAATCGAACTGAGCAATAGTCCCTAAACCTAGCAAAGCGCTAAGCGCAAAGCGCGAAACGCGGTCACGTTCGCTTGCACCGGTAGAAATTCCGGCACCAGTTGCAATGGATCTGTTGCGTTATGCACAGAACTACACGCTGTACACTTGAATATTATCTGCCGCAACAACCGTCTGGCGGCGTGGTCTAGCGGATAGCGCGTCGGGCTCCTTGTGTATAATTCCGGGCGTCGGGGGTTCGATCCCTGCCGGTGCTGGCGTTTTTTTTTCTGCACTCTACGTTCTTTTTCTGCACTCTACGCAGTTCGTCCTTGGGGAGTATCGGAACGGACCATCCGGGTGGGGGACTAACCGTTCGTCCCCTCGCAGTTAGTCCCCAAAGGGACTAATGATTGTGGCAGAGGCCGTTAGTCCCCGAAAGGACGAACTTTTAGTCCTTTTTGCCTAAGAGTGTGGTAACAATGGAGACTCGTGCGGCGCTCGTCCCGACGCCGGTAATCCCTCCACCTCCGCGCGTCTAAGCCCCGTGTACATGGACGCGACAGGGGCGGGGTGAGTTGAGTGGCGGGTTGAGCTTACCTCGACGCGTCCGAGTTTATATGACCCCGTCCAAAGAATCGAGGTGAGGGGAGCGGCGGGGTTCCCGGAAAAGGGGCTACCGTATTTTCACGATTCTAACGCGCACCCTCTCTTGCTAAAAGGTAGCTTAATATTTGTGTGGGCGTTACAATCGGGCTCAAAACCGAAATAGGCTTTAAAGTGGCCAGCAGCATTCCCATGCGCAACGTACACTAAGTACCCGCAAAATCCAACTCAATCCAATAAAAACAATCCGTCAACACCACGTGAGTGAATTTCGGCGCACTGATTACTCAATGGCATGCCGCATACCCTGGTCAGCTGTTGCACATTTTTTTGTGCTTCTGCTTAGCCCCTAACGCTTAGAATTATGAAGATCAAGGCACTTGAAATCGCAGGCAGCTTCAGTGTTCCCCGCTATAACTTTATTTTCAGCAGCAGCTGGATAAGCAACCTTGTGAAGCACAATTCATTATTGGCTTCTACAGCTGCATACGCCAAATAAAATCTCCCTCTTCCAGGTACGTGGTGTCATGTCTTTTCCATATGCGCAGTACCGTCAGTGTCACTTTTTTTTTTTTTCGAATTTTCCTGCGCGAAGTTACCCGCGCGTTACGATTGGGGGCGCGTTAGAACCGCGCAGATACGGTATTCTGCTCCCCGCGGCCCGCCGACTCAGCCCGACGAGAGAGCTAACCCACCCCCTTCCTCCGAGTTGACTGGACTCGCCGCGACGGCTCTCTGACCCACCCCGTCCGCTTATACATGGGGGGGTCGAGTCCAAAAAACCTGTTTATTTCGACTCAACGCGCCCTCGTCGGGTCAATGTAAACGGGGCTTAGCAGACGTTACCAGAATCCGGTGGCGCTGTCTGCTTTCTCAATGGGGGATTACCCTTGCGGTATGTGGTGGGCCAGACAATCCGTCTCCCTTGCGCGCCGTGACAAATTGGCGTCAACTGCTCTGCAGTGTTGGCAGTGCTACGTTGTCAGACAGAGTGGCGGGTTCTCACGCGCAGCCCGGGCGCCTGGCCGCTAATCTCATAAGTGGACCTTACACCCACCATCGCATGTTAGGGAGGGTATGGTGCAGCACCCCTGCTTCGCAAGGCATAATCGTGCAATGGCTGAGGACGGCCGCCTCCCGCGGTTGGAAGGAACGATTCGATGGAATTCTGAATAATTTCATCGATCACAGCTTCGGGCGGCATGTCCCCGAACGGTCTCGCCGTTGGGCTACTGCATTCAGGGGACGGGGGGTCGTGGCCTGTCTTTGTCAGCCACCGTTACCGGCTGTTGCTCATTTCCGGTTTGGCACACAGCAATTTTGAGTTTGTTTACATTCACATTTTTCTCCTCTCTCGTTTGGATCCCACGGATTCTGCACGTGACGTCAGAGAGCTTCTCGGCCACGCGGAACGGGCCCTTCCATTTCGGCGAGAGTTTTTTGGTCAGTCCGGGTGTCCGGAATTCTACCTTCACGAAAACTTTGTCGCCTACCTCGAAACAGCTGGGTTGGCCTCTTAGATCAGAGCGCGCCTTTCTCTTTTCTGCTGTTTTGATGAGAGCCTCGGCCGCCAGCCGGTGTGATATCAAGAGGCGTCGAGCCAGTTCCGCGCGGTAGTCCTCTATGGTGTTGTAATGAATCTTAGCCGCCTCATCGTCTTCGCTCGGCGTCGTTGCATCGCGCCCGTGGAGGAGGAAAAAGGGGGTTTCGTTGGTGCCCTCATGAACGGCGGTGTTGTAAGCGAACATCGCAAAAGGAAGCCACTGATCCCAATCTCACTGGTCATGAGCGACAAAATGAGACAACACGCCCACCAACGTTTGGTTCAGCCTTTCTACGGCGCCGTTACATTCAGGATGATACGCGGTCGTTTGTATGCTTCTTTATACCTAAGAGATCGTAGACCTCTTTCATGACCCGGGAGACAAAGTTTGTACCCTGATAGGTCAGCAGCTGCTCGGGCACACCGTGTCGCAGTACTACCTTTTCTACAAATGCTCTCGCAACCGTTTCTGCTTTCTGGTCAACTAAAGGAACAGCTTCCGCGTAGCGGCTCCAATGGTCCACGAAGGCCAATATGTACTTGCTCCAGTGGACCCACTATGTCCATCGCCGTGCTCTAAAATGGGGTGCTAAGCCTCTCAAACACCTGTAAAGGAGCACGCTTCTGATTCTTGGGGGGTTTGTGAACGGCGCAGGAGAGGCATTTGCGACATTACTCCACAACGTCTCGTCGCATCCCGGGCCGAAAATACGCCCTGCTAATCCTTTGACGCGTCTTACGGGCCCCTTGGTGACCCGCGTACGGAGCATCGTGGTGAAGTCGCAACAGCTCGCATCTCATGGAGGCCGGTACCACCAGACGCCCTTTAGTATCGTCTGGTTTGTCTCTGAACCGGAGTAGTCCTCCGTCATCCACATAGTACTGCGTATCACGACCGCCGGCCTGTTCCCGCTTTATACGGGCCTCTTCAACTACCGGCGCGAAACCCTCGACTACCCGGACTGCTGCCCTACTCAATGTATCGGCGTTCTGATTCGCAGGTTCACAAGCGGCCTGGCCTGCCAACACGCACTCGCTTAACAGCGGTAGTATGCCTTCCTCTGCTAGGCGGATTGTGGTTCTCTCCGTCGTGAGCCAATCTCCGGAATTTTTTGGCCCTGTCGACCTTACCAGCCCAATTTACAAGGGGTATTTCGACACCGTCTAAGCTTAGTGTCCCCTTGCTCTGCAACAGGTCTATTCCCTGCCCTGAAAGAATGTTTTGGCCCATAAGGCGGCTACCGGCAACATGGCTTTTTCCGTGCAAATAAAAAACCTTGCCGTGAAATGCCGATCCCCCAACGACACAGGCACCTCACAACACGCGACCGTTTCTAAGGTATCACCCGTGATGCCGACTAGGTTCGCTTCTACCCAGTCCGGCATAGCCTGATCGAGAGCGGTATTTCTTAAAAGGCTGACCTTGGAACCAGTGTCTATTAGGCATTTCAACAGAGCTCCATTCAAGCCGCATTCTACAATCGGGCTTGCCTCCCCACAAATATTTATAACACCAGTCTGAGCGCCCCCTCCGTTTTCCGACTCCACGCGTTTATCTAAGGAAGGGGGCCCTAATAGTTTCCCTGGTTCGTCTCGGAAGCGCTTGTGTTTGGGTTCCCCCCTGTTCGGGTGTCGCCGTCAGCGCGCCTGTTCTCTTTACAGTTCCTCGAAAAAAGGCCGTACTTCCCGCAGTTGTAACAGGACCCCCGTCGCGGAGCACTCCCCCTCCGGCTGTCGCAGTCGCGCATTTGTTTGTTTTGAAGTTCGATGTTAGCCTCCACAAGCTGCTCAACCCTTTCAAGGCGCGCACGCAGGTCGTCGGTCTCCCTGTCGCCTTCCCGCACACTGCGTACGGGCGCATGACCGCTATTCACCGCTCGTTCGTTCCTTTCCTCTCGTACGGCTGCGTCGACCGCCTCATCCAGGGTTTTGGGGTCTCGGGAGAGCGTGAACCTTTTAATTGGATCCCTTAGCCCGTTCAGGAATTGGGTTCGGAGTTGCTCGTCGAGGAGCTCTCTGCGGATTTCGCGCTTCGATTCGGGCTCCACGTCACCACGTCCTCCCATAGCCGCGTTGCCCAACGTGCGGAGCCCCGCCGCGAACGATTGCACGTCCTCACCGTCTTTTTGACTGGCGCACATAAATTTGCGCAATTTTTCGCACTATGGCTCAGTGTCGAACCGCTTTTGTGCCCGTTCCTTGAACTCAGCGTAGGTTTTAGCTGCGGCCGCGGCCTCATCATGCCATGCAAAATAATATGCTGCACCGACCATTTTACAGCGTGCAATGCCTACCAACTGCGCGTCAGACCACCCGCCCAGACGCCCCACTTCCTCCAGGACATGCAAAAAGTCAAGGATGTTGACCCCGTGTCCATCTCCCGTGAAGGACGGAACCATGCCACCCAATGCCATAACACTTGCGCTTATCACGTTCGCTTGGGTCATCCTCGGCCATGGTGTCCCCAGTCGATAAAAACGACAAGACTGAAACTTGTCGTCAGTCGTCTTGTCGTATTTTTGCGAGTCGTACTGTCGTTGCCCCTGTCGTCCTGTCTTGTTGCATCTGTCGTCCTGTCTTTTCGCACAGTTGTTTTGTCGTATCTGTCGCCATGTCTTGTCGCATAGTTGTTTTGTTGTATCTAATTTGTGCTGTCCTGTTGTACAGTTGTTTTGTATATCTGTTGTCCTGTCCTGTCGCACAGCTGTTCTGTTGTCTGCTGTCCTGTCTTGCCACACAGTTCTGCTGTTTCTGTCATCCTATCTCATCGCAGAGTTGCGTTTGTCGTTTTGCCTTGTCATTTTTATATCATGAACACGTTTTACTTTGCTTTGCCATTCTAAACAGTGAACTCTCACTTGAACATTACATCAGCATGCAGAACGAAAAAAAAAAAAAACCACTTGCACAGGGTGACGCTTTCAAAGAATATATATTCGGTGATATAGTTGATTACATTTACATTTACTCGATGGAATCTTTGGCAGATCTGAAACAAAAGACATTAATACCAATTATTCAACTAGACAAAAGCAGTGGCTAGGTGAAGGTGCGACTATTTCCACCGTGTGAGATTAAATTGGGGCATGCATCAATGATGGAATAGCCAGTTTAGACGGTTGCACTGTGGCATATATACAGCTAGCACTTACACCTATCACCTGGACAAGTGACCACGCCTTTCAAGAATTTTCCCCGTGGTCATGTGATAGGAATATTGAGCTTCCTACACAGCATATATCTAAGTAATTGTAACGTGCACTTTTTTCACTGCATTTCTTTTTATGACATGCGTGATTGCTAGTATGTAGCAAAAAAGAAGGAAGACAGTCATGCACTAAAAACTACACAAGCAGCAGTATGCAGGCCATCAAATACTTCCAGCTGGCATTTGTAACTAAAAGCAACTATATGGCCAATGTTGCATTTGTAACAGGTCTAATTTTGTATTACCGAGGCCACACTTAAACATCTACATATGAAGCAGTACTGCATTGTCCATTATTTGCAGTAGTGTGATAATTAACTGATTACATGAACAAATATATATGCCCCTAGCATCCTTGCAAAACCACTAATCCAAACCAATGGGACTAGAAAATTAAGATACAACAACAAAATTCCGGGGCAATTTAGGCCGCTACCAGAAATTTAGGAGGTTTTCATGCTCCATTTACGTGTCTAGGCAGACAACTATTTTCTCAGAAAGCCTGTAAACACAACCCATTAAACGAGCGTCACACATGGTGTCAGCGGGGGGATTCACGTAAGCTAAATCGCCGAGCTAAAACGTGAGATTTCACCCTGACGCTAGGAGGAAACGAGATCTCCTCCTAGCGTGAGGGTGAAATCTCACGTTTTAGCTCGGCGATTTAGCTTACGTGAATCCCCCCGCTGACACCATGTGTGACGCTCGTTTAATGGGTTAGTCACAAAGTCACATTAAGGTGGGTACACGCAGTGCTTGGAGGAAATGAGACACACTGAGGCGAGTGAAAAACATTAAGTGCCGGCTCCCTCACCAGGTTGGGCGGAATCGTTCGGGTTGCAGGGGGGTCAGTCGTCGACGGGACGCCGACGGGCCAAGTGGGTCTCGGGGCCAGGAGATGGAGGCAGTGCGGGGCCGGTGGCTCGGCGAGCTCCAGCTGTAGGCCGCTGTCAGGAAGGGGAGGCTGGGCAGGACCGGTAGCTCGGCGGGCTCGAGGTGTAGACCGGGGCAGGAAACGCTGGCAGCGAGCCGGCTCCTGGGAGGGACGCGCTTTCGGATTGCTCTTACGGCGGCGTCCGAATCGCAAGACGTTTCGCCCCAAGTCTAACCTCGATCTCTCCCGTTCGCTCCTCTTTATCTCCTCCTCCTCCTACGTCCGAGCTGCGGCGGGGAAAAGGGGGAGCAGGGCCGGCTTCAAGCGGCGGTGGACGACGTCGCTCTTCCCCACCCGCCAAGGACGCGTCGAGCGGAGGGAAGCCTGGCTCGCCCCGAGGCAAAGAGGAACCATGTGTCCTTAGCGAAGCGGCCGCGCGTTCCCACGGGAAAACTTCTAGCGGCCAAAGTTTTTCCATCTGGTTCGGAGTAGTCTGGGCACACAAACGACCGTCACACAGGCGTATGCAGACGATATGCTGTTGGTGGTATCTGGACGCCAGCGAATAGAATTAGAACAACTCGCGCAATGCACCCTTAGCAAAGTGTGTGAATGGGCTGCCTCCGTCACAGTGCGCCTAAACGCATCTAAGTGTTCCTACATGCTTTTCCCGAACAGGCGGGTCAGTATGGCTAGGCGTCCGCCCAACATTCGCTTGCAAGGGATGAGTTTAACGCGTGTTAGAGAAATGAAAATTCTGGGTCTGGTCATTGACCCTTGATTCACCTGCATGCCACATGTAAATTACCTTAAAACTAAAATTGACCTCATGGTCCCTAAATTGGTTAAGTTTATCCACATGCACTATCGGCTCCCTTCTTCCAATTTCCGCCAGTTATACCTCCAATTAGCACAACCCACAATAACTTACGCATCATCGGCATGGGCCCGAAAATCCGTCTATCTACTTGAAGAATAGGCTTAAGTCAGTACAGTGGATCCCGTTACTCGCAATGACGGGGCGGTGCAGACTTTCAGGACAGAAACCCTGAATGCCCTAACTGGTATCCCGCCTATTACGTAAACGCTCACAGCTGACAGGGCACAATTTCTACTGTTTTATTTACGCCAAGATACATCTTACCGACGAGCTTCAATCCGGGCCGATCAGGTCCAAAGCCTGTTATATCCTTGGCAGAGACACCCGGCAAGCCGTGTGATATGCCCCGTTTACGCAACTATCCGCGCAGGACGTACTTGAGTGTGCTCGATTGCCCGGACGGAGCCCTTTCTACTCCGCGGCAGGCGCTGCCTTCGTTGCGTACCTGCACACGGGTCGTCTCGTGGATGCAAAGCGACTTAAAATAATCTCGGCCGGTAGCGCTTTTGGGGCGGAGTTGATTGCGCTGAAAGAAGCAATGCTGTTCCTTACAGGATACTCATAAGCGAAGTCTATTCATATTTACATGGACTGTTTATCGTTGCCGTCTGCGTTGGCCTCTCTTCGAGCTAGATGTAATGAGATGGAGGAAGTTCGCGCCCTCTAGTCTCTCTTGTCTGCTCGCTTGCAGCTTTCCCTTTTTCATGACAAGGGACATTTCGGTATGCGTGGTAATTGAGATTGCCGACCACTTGGCAGGCAAAGCATGCTGCGTGGGTGAGCCAAGAGTGGCAACACTTTCGGCAACGGTTGTAAGATCCAGGTTTAAAGGAGCCTTGAAGACAAAACAAAAGTTTGTTTTATTCGAAAGATTAGGTGTTTCATAGTACCCCAAGCGCTTTCCCGGAAGCAAATGATGCTTTATTCACTGAGAAATTAGGCAATTTAACTTTTTAAGTCTCCCGCTAAATTGTACATTTCGTGTCGTGAACAATGGCGTCATATCAGCCGGTACATGAAACAGATACTTAGTATAGTAAGCCAGCCTCCTCTGGGACGGCCATGGAGGAAAGAAAAGTTTAGGAGGGAGCGTCACGTGACTGTCGTGAAACCTAGTCATAAAAATAAAAAGGAAAGACTGATGGGAAATGCCTTGCCTCACGTGATAGGCAAGTGGTAGTTCTTTGCACCTCACGCGGCCGCAAAGAACTACAAAGTTTGGTTGCTGGGCCGTCCGGGTATTCGGGTTTCGGCGACGAGTCCCCGTCCGGGCGTTCCGCGCAGCGCTGCCTGCAACCCTAAAGGCACATTCCCACGGGCGATTCGCCTCGTCGCGCGACGAAAAGCGACGTCGCAAAGCGACGAGCCGGCCGTCGCTTTTCGTCGCTTTGCGACGGCGGAGCAGATAGCTCTCGGTCCGAATTCCCTCGTCGCGCGACGGCCCCGCAAAACCGGTAAGCCAATCATGGCCGCGGAGTAGGCTGACGTAGCCGGAAACGAAACGTTTCTTTACATCCGGTATGCAAACGCTGCGGGCGGGCGGCGGAGGACGAGCCGCCGCCGCCACCGCCGCTGGCCCGCTCGGCCAGGCGCTTGGCCCGCTATCTATCCGGGCCGGGCCGGCAAGCAACTTCCCGTGTGCATCGGTTATTTGGTCAGTGGCTTCATCATGCGTGGAACTCATCAGTGTGGAGAAGCGTGTATGGATTGGAAAAGCAAGTAATAGGTGGGCAGCGAGACGGTAGGTTGACATGCAGCCTCTTCGTTCTATCGGCGACTGGTAAACACGCGTAGAGTTCGGAGGCGTCAGAACTTTGCGCCTGTGAAAAGAAGCGACATTTGTGGGCCGTGATGCGGGTGTTGTGGCGTGAAAGCAAGCGTGTGCATTTCTTCGTGCAATAATATGTTGAAAAGAGCCATCTTGAGTTTGTTATTTTCTGCTCCTCCCGCAACCCGCAAATGCTTTCGGCATTGCTCCAGGTTAGTAGCATGTGTTTTAGTTTTATTTCTACCTGATTTTGTCACGTAACATTTTCTTTGACTGCGAATGGTTGACGCACCAACGAGGTCCTACAAGTCGGGAAGCAGCTGCGCTGAACGCAGTCGCATCATCGCTCATCGCAAGTGCGAACACCACCTCAAGGCCTCATCGCGCGACCCGCGCCGTCGCGCAACGAGGCAAATCGCCAGTGGGAATGTGCCTTAAAGGCACATTCCCACTGGCGATGCGCCTCGTCGCGCGACGAGCCGGCCGTCACTTTTCGGAGTTTTGCGACGGCGGAGGCCAAATCCATGGCCAAAGCTTTGGCCAAAGCCATGGCCAAAGCTGTGCGGCTGACGTCATGCTCCCTCCTAACATTTTTCTTCCTCCATGCGAATAGCCCCCACACGCGGGTAGAGTGAACTAGAATCCAAGTATTCTAGTTCACTCTAACGCGGGAATCAAACAGGAACCGGAATAGGCCTCCTGCGGAGTGATGATGATGATGATGATGCCGTGGTGCCTTTCCCTTTGAAACGGGCGGCCGTTACAAAGACGGCCTGGCAAAAAAAAAAAAAAAAAAACTCACACAATTGTAAGAGAACTACTCAGGTGCCGTCCCCACGGAGGAAGAAAAATGTTAGGAGGGAGCATGACGTCAGGCGGCACAGCTTTGGCAAGCCAACCTCCTCTGACGCCGCATTCTCCTCTCCTCGGGCTCCTCCCGCGCAATGCATTATGGATAAAGCACCACTCTCAGGCCCGCGGTAGCATTTAGTGGCTCCGGCTGGCTGCCGTTGGAGGAGGAGGCGAGCACTTCTCCACTAGAGTGGAGGCGAGTGGCGTTGCCGAAGGCGCCGTACGCGATTTTAAGTCACTTTATAAGCGACCCCAAACCATCCACCGCCGGAGTCGGCGGCGGCGGCGTCGGCGTCCGCAGTGCTCCTCTATAAAGAAACAGCATCCGGCGCCAGGTTTCGATCCGCGGACTTTGCGGCCGCAGCGCGACGCTCTACCGACCAAGCCACGGACGCGACGTGATATCAGCGTTAGTGACGCGCCTTATATCTTTAACGCATTCAAACTACGTCGTCAGCGGCGTGCGTTGGCGACTCAGCGGCGTTATAGCGGCTTGATAACTGCGTGGTGTACACGTGATACTACAAACCCGATGGAAGAGATGGAAGAGAAGGCGGCGAGGCGGTGGGCTGCGGGGGCCGAGCGCAAGCGCCGCAAGCGGGCCGACAACCGTGCATTCGCACTTTCACATTCTCCCCCTCGGGGAAATGCGGGGGAATTTTTCGCCAGCGTTGCGCTCCCGCTCTCGTATCCCTCGTATCGTGGAATTACTGTCGCTGTTCAAAGCGACACGATACGTAGATCCCATGCTCACGGAGCACCTTCACGAGCTGCGAGCCGAATTTGACGCTTACCGCTGGAACCACGACCGGCTTTGCTCGAACGCGCCGCTGTAAACATTCACAAGCACGGAGCGGCCTACGTGTGCGTGGTGTTTTCCAGGTGTGCTTTGACGATTGCGTTTCCAATTTTGCGGGGAGTTATCGCGCCACCTTTCCTTTACACCATAGCGCTCTAACGAGTGTCCCATCAGCTGAGAGGTTGTGCGAGAAGCTTTGGTTTCGCTCGCGTGCGCATTTGCATACATTCGCCTTATCGGTGCTCCGGCATGGTAGCACGTTGTACATGCCACAATTGTCGTGACGATGCCTGTTTTGCGTTGCTGTCTCCTTCAGTGCATTAGAAAAGAAAAGGTGCAGAACCACTGACGTTGGGTGCGGGCGCGGGAAGAACAAATCATTTTCCGCTTCGCGTCGCAGGCAGAACGCGGGCTGGTTGTCCGAGTACTGCTCAATCCGTGCGATAGGTATATGGGTAACGAACGCTAAATTACGCCTGGGAGGTGAAAATATAACATTACCAGAATCAAGGAAGTGAGGTGTGTTTGTGAAATAAAATGTGAGGCACGGATGAACGTACTCTGACATCTCCGCTTTTGCACTGCGGCGGAACACGACACTTCGACTGCGGCGCACTTCGACGGATCCCAGAGCTCAATAAAAAAAGATGTTTTCTGTCTCTCCCGTCCGAACACTTTGCCTGCACGATAAGCCCGCTGCGCGTTTAGTGTTGCAGGCAGCGCTGCGCGCTACGCCCTGACGGGCAACGTTACTAGAATAATTCTAGTAACGTTGCTGACGGGGACTCGTCGCCGAAACCCGAATACCCGGACGGCCCGGCAACCAAACGGAACGATGCAGCATAGCTGGCATAACGCGGGCAGGCAGGCGGGCGGCCGCGTGAGCCCGTTCTACATGGAGCGAATTTCGCCTGCGAATCCGCTGGAACGAACCATAGAGTTAATACTACTGAGTCCTGACTCTAGAGCAAAAGCTGCCCGGCCAGCCCGTGTATTGAAACCATGCTACACCCGGGCGCTGACGAAGATGATGATGATGATGATGATGTCTTGATGGCTGTTCCCTTTGAAACGGGCGGAGCACAACGTTCGGAAAAATGTTCCGCACGGGTCCTAGACTACGACGCCACACCTCTTTTTCCCTACTGCAAACCAGTTTTCGAGACGACGCTTCGTCCGCTCGGTGGTCTCTGCCTGTGACTCAATGTCCACCGCTGCATCGTCTCCTCCACCATTCGCCTCACTGACCTGCGGCCCGCCACCTGGCGGTTTGCTGAATCCAAAACCCAGCGCCCGCTCTAGTGTAGTTCCACTAGGCTGGTGGGGCTGGATCGCCTTACACTCCAGCACGACGTGTTCCAAAGACTCCTCCTCCTCTCCGCACGCCGCGCACCTCACTTCCCCCTCCCTGCCACACTTCGCCCACCACACAGCGGTTCTTAAAGTTCCAGAGCGTGCCTCGAACAGCAGGGAACTCCCTCGACTGTTGTCATAAAAACACTCCCGGCTGATCGTTGTCTTGTGCACACTGTACGTCCGTAGTGCCGGCTTGCTCCGAGCTCTCTGTTCCCACATGCGAGTCTCAGCCGCGCACACCCGCTCACGCAGTGCCTTCGGTCCCAGGCTCGTTCCCTTGAGGTCGTTCAGGGTTGGCAGCGGCACTTCATACTTAGTGGCCAGGGCCCTCGTTCGCCGGTTCCACCGGGACGTCACCCCAGTGTACAGCATGCACATCTGCACCCGGTGTACCCAACGGTCCCCTCCGAGGGCCCAAGACCTGATCTCAAAGCCCAGCTTCGCCACTGCCTCCCGAGCCTCGAACGACGACCACCCAAGGTCGCCCTGAACGGCCTCATTTGTCGTCGCTCTGTGTGCCCCCAGGGCCATCCGACCTACCTCTCGCTGTCTGCGCTCCATGTACTCCCGTGTTGCATTTGACAGGCAGATCACTGAGTTCGCGAATGTCAGCCCCGGAACTGTCACCGCCTTCCAGAGGCTACGTACCACTTCCATTCGGTTGAAGGCCCATAGTGCCCTGCATCTGAGTATACTCTGTCCCCGCAGTGCTTTCTTCTTCAGCTTTCGTTCGTGCTCCTCCATATAGCCGGCCGCCGTTCCGATGGTCACTCCCAGGTACTGGTACGATGTCGCGTACGGGATCACCTGTCGCTGAATGGTCAGTGGATCATTCTGGTTCGGCACACCCGTGACGCCCCACCGCAGCACCGCACATTTCCGCGCACTGAACCGGAGTCCGAGGCCATCCGCATGCCTGGAGCATACGTCCATTAAGCTCTGCAGCTCCGATTTGGTGCCGGCTGTCAACACGACGTCGTCCGCATACATCAGGCCGGGTAACGTCTGGCGCACCGATTTCCCTCCATCCATGTACGACACGTCAAAGCCGAGGCCGCAGGTTTCCAGATCCGTCTCAAGGTCACACAGGAGCAACATGAACAACAATGGGGACAGCGGGCAGCCCTGACGAAGACCTCGCTCAAGGGGCACTGGACTCGACCGCCTGCCCTGCCATTCCACCATCACCTCCGCTCCCGAGTACAGCCCCTGGAGTCGCTCAACAACCTCTTTTGGCAGGCCCTTGTGTCGCAGCTGATTCCACAGCGTGGAGTGGCCAACGCAGTCGTACGCCTTTTCGATGTCCAGGAACGCCATCCATAGTTCTCTGCCCTGCGTGCGTGCCATCTCTATACACTGGGTGATGACAAACAGGTTGTCATCTAGGCGCCTTCCCCTACGGAACCCGTTCTGTAGCTCTCCCAGAATGCCACTCCTTTCCGCCCAGGCCTGTATACGACCGCGGAGCACCTGAGCGAAAACCCGATACAGCACCGGGGTCACCGTAATATGCCTGTACGAAGTCCAGCTGCACCGGTCTCCCGCCCCCTTGTACAGGAACACCTTGTACAGGGTGACATGATGCCACCCTCACAGCGTTGCCCGCTGCCTTTTTGTCTACTAGAGTTGGCGGCAGTAGTCGGTATTCACCTAGTAACCAACGCATTCCATCATGGCAGCTTCGTCCTGACCGCAACCGCCTGATTTGTTCCGACCGCGACCATGACGAACGTGTTGACAATGATTTTCAACGTTTGATTTCTAGTGCGTGAGCGAGTGTCGTGTGTGGACGTCGTCTGTGCGGGGAGGTGAAGCTGAGAAAAGTAGTTCATGCCAGTGCTTCTCGCACGTAGGGCTTCGTCACCTGGCGCGGCCCCAACGCGTGCGGGCAAAACGCGGTCTGTGATTGTGTGTGGTTAAGGCTGCTGTATACATGGCGGAGTGTTTCGTCGTGCCGTGGGCAGTATTCGGTAAGAACAGTGCCGTTTTCTGCTTAAAGTGACGCGACACCCTGGGACCAGGGCTTCGGGGCAGTTTTCGTCTTGACGAGTTACCTTTCGCGGGCGACTTTTCCCGAGGTGGTGCGCAGCGTGAAAGCGGCTTTGGCGGCTGCGTCGAGCCAAGATGGTTCCTGCGACGGAGAGCCTGACGACAAAGAAAACGATATCCGCGCTGCGAGTAATCGACCTGCGCAGTGAGCTTGAGAAGAGAGGACTGGACAAAACTGGAGTGAAGGCGACTCTCATCGAGCGGTTGGGGCAAGCCCTTCGAGACGCAGGCGAGAATATAGAAACGTTTGAGTTCGAGGTGCAGGCGGAACTTACGCCGCTACAGCCCATGACGCCGACATCGGGAAAGCCGCTCACTGAGCGCGTTAAACAGTTGCCCAGGACAACGAGGAGACTCAGAGTAATGAAGACGCGCACGAGGCCGAGGCCGGTAAGAGCGGAGACGCGGATGAGAGGAATCCGAACGTGAGGTGCGACTCCTGCGGCCGGTGGGTGTTCCTAGATGAAACCCCATTTGAGGACTTGGCATCGGCGGCAAAGGGTGATCCGTTCGTCTGTGCAATCTGCCTCCGTCTGGCTGCTCTGGATGTCCGGATAGACGCAGAAAGAACAGATTTCGCTCGACACGAGACTCGGGGCGTGGAGGAATGGCAGCTGGCTATCGCCAACCTGACCAAACGCTTGGACATAGAAACAGCGACGTGGGAGAGAGAGAGGAAGACCCTCGAGCACGAGGTACTGGCAGAGAGACGGGAGCGAGAGGCCTTGCAGGCAGAGGTGGCACGTCTTAGGTGCGTAGTCGAAAGCCACACGACGGATCGTGACCGAGCGCCTGGAATTGCAAAGCACGAGGGAGTGGCGGCTGCCAACGGTGGGGCTGCTGGTGAGCCCGTTTCCCCTGGCAGTGGGGCTCTCCATCTCTCAATGACGGGGGACGAGGACGGCAGGAGCACTCAACTGCTGGCAGTTTCTGATGGCAGGCAGGAGGTGGGAGCCGGACACGCAGAGCATCGGCCGATGCAGCCCCTGGATGAAGCCAAGGGGAGGGAGTTGAGCAAGAAGCGGAAGGCGCGGAGACCGAAACAACCTGCTGAGACTGAGGAGGCCCCCGAGCTACAGCCCCAAGAGCAATCTGAGCCGACACGCAAGAAGAGCTTCACACAGCAGGAGACAGGCACACAACCCCCCAAGGTTGAGCCAGCAGCAGGTGGACGGCGGCACGTTTTTGTGTATGGTGACGGAAACGCCTTCCGTATGAGGTACGCAGCGCTGCGCACGGCTCAGTGGAACAGGCGCGTGCAGTTTCGTACTAGGGAGGCTGCCACACTCCAAGGTCAACGCTGTGGATGAAGCGGCCGACATTTGGGAGGTACCCGAGGCTATGGTGGTCATCCACGCAGGGCAGAATGACCTTGCGCGGGTGGATCCAGGAGTGCTGGTCGAGACTCTTCGCAGTCAGCTGACATCATGGAGGAGCAGGGCTGGCAAGCATCACTTTGTCGTCTACGCGGTCCCCACTCCTGGGCCTGAGGATGAGGTGCTCAGGCAGAGGTGCAGGCAGTGGAACACAGAAATGCAGCAGGCGTGCAAGGAGCTGGGTGCCCAGGTGGAGTTTGTCAACAGGGGCAGGGCACTGCAGGAGAGACAGCAGGGTGCATCGTACCATACGGACATAGCCGAAGAGCTTGGTGTGCGTATGGGAAGAAGAATCTGCGCTTTTTTATGCCTACGCCCCGGAAGCCGAGCTCCGCACAGACAGGGGATGCAACTGCACCAGTCAGCTGTGGTAGAGGCACTTCGGCAGGCGGTGTTGCAGCTGGCAAGGACACCAAGTTTTCCGAGCAGGAGACAGCACCGGGGCCAGAGACGCCAGGACATGTGAGTGCACCTCACAACCCATTGTGGCACCAAGGGCACCACTTTGTGGGGGACAATGGTGAATTGCAGGAGAGCACCAATCTGCAAACAGGGGACTTGGAGGTGGTACGCCAGCAGAAACCTAGACAGCAGAGAAGGCGGCACAGAAAGCAATGCAGAAGTTCAGTTGTGAAGGTTGGTTTCCTGAACCTGCAAGGGGCACGTAGGGAACAGAAGTGGGGTGAGCTCAGCAATCAGCTTCAAGAACAGGAGATCTCTCTCTTTGCGGTTGCTGAGACCCATTTACGAAACGAAGAGACCCCCCCTGTGAGACTGGCATTTTCTGGGAGGGCTGCAATAGGCAGGGCAATGCAAGGCAAGGGGGTGGCCTGGGATGCCTCTGGACAGGCAGCCAGGAGTGGACTCGGGTGCGTGCGCAGTGTCAGGAGCACATGTGGGTGACCGGGCACTTGGCAGGGAGCAAGGTCGCACTAGGCGTAGTTTATCTGCGGACAGGTGGGCATGAAGCTGAAAATGCACAATATGCACTTGCATCAGGGAGGATCTCCGTGCCCTTAGGCAGCAGCATGAGGTTCTCTTAGTCGGTGATTTCAACGGACACCTGGAGGACCTGGATGGTCGCACAGATGCAAACGGGAGGCTGCTTTTGGGCCTTGCCAGCCAGGAGAAGTTGACCATTGCCAACCTCACTGGGAAGTGCCTGGGCTGTGTCACGTGGTCGATGAGGGACAGACAGTCGTGTATCGACTACTGTCTGCTCTCAGAGAGGCTTTACCAAAGGCTGGAGTCTATGTTTATAGATGAGGATGGAACAGAGAGCCTTGGTAGTGACCACAACCGCCTACTGCTCACCTTTCGGGTTGGGCAGCAACGGCAAGTCCAGCAGCCAGAGTCCCCACGAGCGCCACGACCAAATGAGCATGAGCTGCAAAACATGGCCGATGAGCTGGAGAGACGGGCGCATGTCGTGTCCTCCTATGAGGAGCTTGAAACACAGGTGGCTATGGTGCTTGCGGCGTATACGAGTCGCAACACACGACGCCGCCGAGCAAAGGCGTGGTGGAACAGGGACGTTGCAGCGGCAATCAAGCGGCGGAAGGAGGCTAGCCGAGCCCACCGGCATGCTCGTCGGGGCGGTGACTCAGCAGCCATAAACCACGCGTGGAAGATTTTCCTGCAGTGTAAGAAGGAGGCAGCTGCACTCGTCCAGCAGTCAATCCACCGAGTCAACAGAAGGGTGTTGGACGACCTCAAGGCATCTGGGCAGCAGGCACCGCAGCGTTTCTGGAGGAGGGTTGCGGCAAGTTCGGGCAGGCCGCGCCAAGGCAAACTGCGCCGATCGACAGAAGAAGAGGCCGTGGATGAGGTGAACTGCCTGCCAATCCTGGAAGAGTGGCTGCTAAAACTGCAGCAGCCCACTGGTGGTGTGTTGGCAGCCGAGCGAATGGGCCACACGTTCCTGCTTAATTCGGGGGAGGAGGTCCCAGATGCGGAGTTGCGCCAGGTGCCATCTAGTGGGGAGCTGAAGCGAGCGATCAAGAGAATGGACGCAGGGACAGCATGTGGCTTGGACAACATCCCCATGAGTCTGATCAAGCTACTTGGCCCAGAGATGCATGAAAAGATGGTGGACCTCATTGCGCAGGCGCTGGTGGAGGCACTGATTCCAGTGGCCTGGAGACGCAACAAGGTGTCGCCTTTGTACAAGGGGTCAGGTGATAGGCGGGACCCGGCAAACTACCGGCCCATAGCAGTGACACCGGTGCTGTACCGAGTCTGCGTGCAGGTGGTTAGGGAGCGCCTCCAGAGCTGGGCTGAACGCAAGGGTGTGCTGGGAGAGCTGCAGACGGGTTTCCGGTCTGGAAGGCGTATCGAAGACAACTTGTTTGTACTCACCCAATGTGTCGAGATCGCCCAACAGACTCGTAGACCGCTGTATGTGGCTTTTCTAGACATCTCCAAGGCCTACGACTGCGTTGATCGGGGCATTCTCTGGTCCATCCTGCGCGAGCTGGATCTTGGGGACCCAAACTGTGAGCTTTTGCAGGCGCTGTATGCGGACATGACTGCAGAGGTGGAGTGGCAGGGGTGTACAACGGCACCGGTGCCAGTGCGACGGGGACTCCGGCAGGGTTGTCCCCTGTCACCACTATTGTTCGTGGTGTACGTGGCAGGCGTGACTCGGCGCTTGGAGGCATCGGGGGTTGGTTTCTCCCTGGAGCACTACAGGGAGGGTCAACCAGTGCGGTGTACCATCCCGGCATTGGTGTATGCGGACGATTTTGCCTTGTTTGCGGACACCCCGGAGGAGCTGCAGAAGCTTCTGGAGATCTGCAGCACAGAAATGACCCGGTTAGGCTTGCAGTTTAACCAAACGAAGTCCATGGTTATGGCATGGGGTGCCGAACAGCCGGAGGCGTCGTGGAGTCTTCAGGGGGGTACAGTCAGGCTAACAGACACAGTCAGGCTAACAGTCAGGCTAACAGACACCTGGGCGTGAGTTTGACCAGTGGGTGCGACTACATGGCTGCTCACGAAAAGGCAGTACGGGTGAAGGCGGCTAGGAGCAAGGGCATGTTGGGCCGCCAGTCGCTTTGGTCTTTCAACCGGTACGAGGTGATGAGGGCCTTGTGGAAGATGGTGGCAGTGCCTGGACTCACCTATGCCAACGCGGTCCTCTGCCTCTCGACGGGCGTAAGGGAATTCCTGGAAAGGTGCCAGAGGGGTGTTGGCCGGCTGGCCCTTGGGGCAGGGAAGCAGATCCCGTTGGAGACCATTCAAGGCGAACTCGGTTGGTCGAGTTTCGTGGCACGGGAGGCAGTGGCGAAGAGCCACTATGAGGACAGACTCCTCCGCCTCCCAGACACGAGTATTGCCCGCCGAACCTTGGTGCATGTCGTCTACACCAGTTGTGCCACCAGGTGGGCGAAGCGGTCGGCCGCACTTCGCCGCAGGTATGGCCTGCCAGCCTTTTCGCTCGCAGCGACGGACAAGTGTCTGACTGCCCATGCCCGACGACTCTGCGTGCAACAGGTGGAGGCAGCGGAGCGGTACGAAGCAGCGAAGCGGAAGTCGGCGCTGACGATGTACATTCAAGAGAAGAGGGAGATCCGTCGAGAGGGCCTTTACGACAACTCGTGGGGCAGCGGTTTGCAGCGTTTGCTCGCCGAGGCTCGAGGAGGCGTGCTGCGTACACGGGTGTGGAGGGCGCGTTTCACGGGTGAGCTACAGACTTCCTGTGCCCTCTGTGGGGAGTGCGACGAGACTCTGGAGCACGTGATCGTCGGGTGCCCCAACATAACCCCCCCTGCCCGGACGATGTCGCTGCCCACCGCCCTGGGTTTCCGGATTGGCGGCGATGTAGAGCGTGAGGTCATTGAAGTGACGAAGAGGCGGTTGGAGTTTTGGTGGCAAAACTGTGCGTTGGGGCGAAGGCTGTGAGAAAACCTACAGGGGCGCTGCTCTTTGGAGCGACGCAAGGAGGGACCTTTTGATATTTTTTTCTTTGTGTTTTTCTTTTTTGGCTTGGTTGCGCGTTTTAGCTGCGACAGCCCGTTTCAAAGGGCACAGCCACCATCACCATCACCATCAGCCACCGTTGCTGTGAGTGCGCCGTGAAAACTTTGCTGTGCAGAAACGTTGTGTGAAGTTTTTCCTGTGGTAGGTAGTGAACTTTTGTGCCATGCTGCCGCGTTAGATGCAGTTTTGCATTCTCCGCAACTGAGAAGGGTAGCGCGTAGATTAGCGGGTACTTCGTTCGCTCGGTGGTGGTGGTGAAAAACATTTATTAAGACTATGTACAAGTGAGAGATAGGGGCGGCCTTAAGGGCCGACCCTGTACAAACTCTAGGAGGAGTCCCTAGTCCGGGACCCCTGTGGCTTCCGCGGCGGCGCGCGCCCTGGCCACGAGGGCTCTTTGGCCCTCCAAGGTCGACTCCCAGCTCTCACGGGTAGGGGGGGAAGGGGACGTGATTGGGGGGACCGCCGGGTTGGATGGGCATGCCCACACCATGTGGAAAGTATCCGCAAACGGATGATCACAGTGTGGGCATTCCCCGGAGAAGGCCGGATTGAAGTGCCTAAGTATCGCCGGGCACAATACCGTGTTTGTGTATAGCCGTAAGAGCCAGCGCTCGTCAGCCTTAGTCAGGCCCGGCGCCGGAGGCGGAAATCGGAGCCTGTTTGATTTGTACATCGCTGTGATGTCGCGAAATGAGCTGACCGGGTTAGGTTCTGGATCGTCAAGAGATGGAGGGCGAGGAGGGTCCCGGGAATCAAGCGCGCGGGCTGAGGCATCGGCAGCCTCGTTACCACCTAGTCCTGCGTGAGCTGGAGTCCAGATGACGGAGCGTGTATTTGGGCGGTCCATATAATAACAGCCCTTGAGGATTTGAGCATCGCGAATGGTGATGCGACCTTTGGTAAGATTTTGGCACGCACTCCGCGAATCGGTAATAATGATCCGAGATGCGGGATCCGCTGCGGCGAGTGCTATGGCGACTTCCTCCGCATGAGAAATGTCCGGTGCTCGAAAAGTGAGCCCTTGAACAGGCACGTTTTGATGGATTACGGCTGCCGTGTACCACCCCCCGTGGTGAGGGCCAGACGCGTCCGTGTAGAATACTCCAGGCCGGGACCCATAGCGTCCTTGCAAGGCTGTAACCCGCGCAGTTCGCCTGCCTTCGTGAGTCCCCCTAGCCATGTTTTGGGGTAGAGGCTGGATATCCAGCGCACCACGCCAGTCCTCTGGGATTGTGGTTCGCTCTTCTGCCTGACATGTGTAGGAGATGTGGAGGCGTTGTAAGAGGCATCTCCCAGCGTGCGACTTGGTAAGCCGCAGGTACTGGTTATGGAGATGGGCCTCTTTGAGTTCTCCGTACGTGTTGGTCATGCCCAAATCTGCAAGACGCTGGTTAGACGTCGAGATCGGTAGGTCGAGGGCGCGCTTGTATATCTTGCGGAGAATGCCTTCGAGCGTGTGCACATCACATTTGCGCAAACGTAAGTATGGTGTCGAATAGAGGATCCGACTGGTCACGAAAGCGTTGGCGAGGCGCAAAGCATCGTGGCTTCTGAGACCCCCCCGCTTGTTTGAGACCCGACGGACCATGCGGCCCACTTGATCCCCGACCATACGTAACTTGCGGAGGGTTGTGTCGACTTTCCTGCTCTTGTGTATGAAGAGTCCCAAGACGCGGATTTCTTCGCGTTCCGGGATTGGCCCGGTGCTCAAGGAAAGTGCGATTTGAGTCGTGTCTTTTGGTTTGGGGCGAAGATGCACGTACTCCGATTTTGCAGGGGAACATTCGAGGCCGCAGCGGCGGGCGTATTCATCTACGACCGTTGCTGCATGCTGCAGGCTGGCCTCAATGCTGCCAAGGGAACCCTGGGTTGCCCACAGCGTGATATCGTCGGCGTACAGAGCGTGCCGTACACCGGGGATATCCTTCAGCAGTGGGGGGAGATGAGCCATGGCGAGATTGAACAAAAGAGGAGAGAGGACCGCTCCCTGTGGTGTTCCTCGAGTCCCCAGAGGATATGGGCCATGCTCCTTGCCTTGAATGCGGAGGTACGACTGCCGTTCAGTCAGGAACTGACGGATGTACCTGAAAGCATTATACCCACAGTTCGTTTGGGACAGATGGGTAAGAATGATTTCGTGGGTAACGTTATCAAAAGCCCCCTTAAGATCTAAGGCGAGGACTACCTTATCGTTACTTGGATGCTCGATCGGCTCAATGACGTCACGATGGAGTTGTAGGAGAATGTCCTGAGCAGAGCGATGTGGACGAAAGCCGTGCATAGTGTCGGCAAAAGTGTGCTGGACCTCGAGGTAATCGGAGAGCCTATCCCTAACCATTGTTTCCATAAGCTTCCCCACACACGAGGTTAACGAAATGGGGCGTAGATTTTCGATGTTGATAGACTTGCCCGGTTTGGGAATAAAAGTTACCAGAGCCGTTTTCCAATCAATTGGTAGCGGTTCGCGCCCCTCCCAAATTTGATTGAAGTAGTCGAGGAGGTGAAGGTATGCTGGGTCTGGGAGGTTGGCTAGAAGCTTAACCGTCACTTGATCCCGACCCGGCGCCGTTCCTCGCTTCATTTTCGACAGGGCCGCCTTCAGATCGTGGAGTTGAAAGCAACGATCCAAGTCTGCGTTCTCCGAGCCTGCATATGAGAACGCCGGTTCGATGGAGTCCTGCGGGCCACAGATATATTTATCCCTAAGAGCCTGTGACAATTTATCCGCGTCACCCGCGTAAGCGTGGAGCGCGCGTTGAAGATGTTTTTGCGTTTCTGTGCGCGTTTGGCTAGGGTCGATGAGGGCCCTGAAGAAACGCCACGTGCTGCGGTGGGACATATGCTTGGCGGCATTGTTGCAGCGTTCTACCCAATTGGAGTCAGCGAGGTGGGCCGAGTACTCGGCCGCTTCCTGAGTGAGGGCTGCTATGCGGAGTTTGAGCTTACGGTTATGCTTCTGTCGGCGCCAGCGGCGGACTAGGCTACGCCGAGCCTCCAAGATATGCAGGAGATGTTTATCCACCGCCGGCGTGGCCTCTGAGAACTGAACTGTCTGCTCAGTTTGGCGAAGCGACGTCACAAGGTGTTGAGACCAAGTGGCGTAGCCTTGCTGAGCTATGGGGGCCGAAGTCGTGTACTCCGAACGGAACTTGTCCCAGTCCGGAAGTTTCGCTTGTTGATGGGGACGGGTAAGGGGATGCGTTCGAATTGTAGTGAGAAGAATGCAATGGTCGCTGCCGAGAGTTTCATCGGTGTTGAGCCATTCGGAGAGGTAGCTTTTGCGGGTGCGTCAGGGGAGTTCAGTCGTCGCTTCGGAGTTGAGCGGACGTGTTTTCACTTAATCGACCCCAATGCATAAGCAACCCCAAACCATCCACCGCCGGCGTCGGCGGCGGCGGCGGCGTCCGCAGTGCTCCTCTATAAAGAAACAGCATCCGGCGCCAGGTTTCGATCCGCGGACTTTGCGGCCGCAGCGCGACGCTCTACCGACCAAGCCACGGACGCGACGTGATATCAGCGTTAGTGACGCGCCTTATATCTTTAACGCATTCAAACTACGTCGTCAGCGGCGTGCGTTGGCGACTCAGCGGCGTTATAGCGGCTTGATAACTGCGTGGTGTACACGTGATACTACAAACCCGATGGAAGAGATGGAAGAGAAGGCGGCGAGGCGGTGGGCTGCGGGGGCCGAGCGCAAGCGCCGCAAGCGGGCCGACAACCGTGCATTCGCACTTTCACATTCTCCCCCTCGGGGAAATGCGGGGGAATTTTTTCGTGCTCCTGTGCTTCGGAGGGGCTTCATTTCGGCGGCCCGTTGCAAGCGCGGGCCGTTGGACGTCGCCCGGCTTTCGCTCTGCTGGTGTGGGCGGTCGAGTGCCAGCTCCCCCCCTTCCCCCAGTAACCGTCTCCAAAGCGGTCGGGACCGCCGCAGACTTCGCTCTTCGTCGCACCATGCTCGCCTCCGCGCTTCACTGTTCCCTTCGAGGTTTCTCGTCTCCCGGACGGAGCATTACGCCAGCCAACAGTGTTCGTGGTGTGTTGTGTGCGACGGAATCGACCACAGTGGAACTACTCTTCTTTACTCTTTCCTCACCTTTCTAATCTTTACTTTTCTTTCTCCTATCCTATTTCCCAAACTATTCCCGCTTCCGGACTGTGTTAAATGCAGGCGAGCTCCCATGAGAGCTTAATAATATGGAAGTGGATATTTTGCCGGCAGCCGGCATTTTTTTCTCACGGGAATTATGCCGGCAGTGTCGTCCGATTGGCTGGCTCTTTCTTTGACGTCAAATTTCCGGTTCCGGTTTTTTTTTTTTTCTGCCGGCTGTCCGGCTCTTTTATAATCCCGTGCGCGGACATCGACTACCTCTCAACTTAACCCGCGTAAATGATGTAGTCGTCGGGCGACGATTCTGTCGAGGCTTCCTCATCGGCGTTGATCAAGCCACCGTCGTTTGCCACTGATACCAAACTTACGGAAACGATGACACCGTCGGGCGAAGACGTCGCTGTCGGGCTTCCTCATCGGCGTTGATCAAGCCACCGTCGTTTGCCACTGATACCAAACCTACGGAAACGATGACACCGTCGGGCGAAGACGTCGCGTGTAGGTGATCGGTTCACAAGTTTTGCCGAGCTTGAAGTGAAGATAAAAGCCTACAGCCAGGCCCACTTTGTGCAGCTACCATCGTAACTGGTAGAGTGCCATCAAAATTACAGGAGCAGAAAATGACCTAAGCTTTCTGGTCCTGTTAACTGTGCCGGCAGCTGGCATTTTTTACGGGGATCGAGTGCGCGTCCCTACATGATACATGGCCGGCAGCAGGAGCCTGTTGAACTGACTGAGTATTTCTTTCTCTATGCTGACGGCAACATGTATCCCTACGTAACGGCTGCCGACACACTACGCCGTTAATTGTGCCGACACAGCCAACACAACGGTAGGTCCACCGTCGCAAAGGGTTAGTGCTGGCATTACATTTCAGGATAATGCCGGATATTTTGCTACATCAGACAGTGCTGACATCAAATCCCGGGATTCATGGGTTCTGCAGGACGGGCTTGTGCTGCTAAGGGCTCTAAGCTGCTTGTCCTGCTTTGGTGTCCTCCACATAACTCCTAATTAGTGGCACCCGTTGCGCAAATAGTTGTGGCTTTCGAGTAACGGCATCACCCAGTTTCTCCCAGGTTATACAGCATTGTTCTTTTGCCTGCTTGAAATCATCATTTGGATATGCTTCATAATTTGAAACCACTAGAACTACTTTTTATGCTTACCAGTGAAATGAACTCCGTTTCTTTTCGCCTTTTGTTTACATATTTTATTGCACAGTAAGCATAAATATCACATTGCAGATATGGATCATACTCTATTTAACGCAAAACGAATATTCATAAAGCACAAAGTAAACAGTAACAAAAAAAGGAATGTGGTAAAGCTGACAGCTGAAGCAAAAAGAAAAAATGACAGACCCTCATTCATCCACATTGAGCGCATTGCCATAACTTCTTTTTCGGCTGCCTCTTGAGGGAAGTGCAAGGAAGGTGAAACCAGTTGAGGCACCAGTCACACATGATTGCATCAAGGTCTTCCAAATTCCCACGGCACGCATGGCACAGCCAACAATGCTGGGACTTCTTCACGTTTTGTGTGGAGGTTACAACACGCCATGCATCGTCTGTGAAAAAACTTCTTACAATACTGATGTCCACACTCTCATCCAAGATGCCGCAGTGAACCAACTTGGGCCGCGTCTCCACATCTTCTTCTTCAAGTAACCTGCCTTTAAGTGCACTGGTTGCAGCGTCTGAACCTACCAGCCACGTGAGGATCGCAGTCTTCTTTTCAAAGATGGGAAGTGACCTGAATGGGCCACGTTCCCTGGCGCGCTTACTTTTTCTGGGAAGTCCAATCACTGTTAGCGTGTTTCCTTTTGGCCGTCCACATTTTCGCATTGGAGGTGCCAACTTGATGTCTTTTAAAGTGGTGCAGAAAGAAGCAGGCTGCTCTCTGTGTTCCTTGTCTGATTGATCCAAACCGTCACCATGGCTTGCTACTTCAGGGACTTGAGCTGTCCTTACATGAGAAGTCTCGGTAACTTCAGCTGGTGCCACAGTCCAGAGACTTGCATCATTTGCTCATTGCACTTCGGTGACCTCTGGCAGCCTGGTTTGAGGAGGGTCAGGGGAAACTTCAGCTGCTGCTGAAGTGCAGGGGACCACATCAGTGTTGCCGGGTGTTTTAGGAGGTTCTGGATACATGGGGCATGGCTCGTGAGCAACAGAGCTTGCACTAGCACCGTGATCATCTTGAGCGCCAATTTCGCTTGCATTAGTTTCGAGACGTACATCATTTCCAACCATCCAGTGCTGTAGAAGATTCTCGAGCGTTTCCATCCTCCTTTGAAACTCAGCCATGGAGACTTCAGACACGACACCAGCTATTCTTCCTGCCACCATGGAAGCCTTTCTGAACTTTTGATGGCTTGACAGAATTGGTCTACTGTCCTGCTTGTCAACAATAACTGGTTCTGGCTCCTCTTGTTCCGCAGCAAGCAGCACCCCTCGGCTCTTGTTGTAATGTTCGGAAGTCCATCGTTGGGCACACATACTGTGATCGAATTTGCTCAACCCGAGCTGACCGCGTGCAGCGAGCATGTGGCAGCAGGGCAGAAGCATTGCCCTTCTGAAGCCACAAGTACAGTCGCTTGCTGATGCTACACTGTGTGCATCTACAGAAAGCCCATTGGAAATGCGAAGGTGGCGTTCCACATGTTTGAAGGCATATGGAGTTAACAACTGGCTGTACAGCTCCAGGTCTTTATTGCCGTTTGTTATGACTCGTTTCTTGTTGAGTGCTGCTGCCTTGTTCGTGCGCTCCTTCCTTGTTGTGTGAATGAAGCAAAAAAAGTTTGTGACGAAGTCTTCCAATGAGCTGTATCGCTCAACAATGGCCTTCAACTTTGCGTTGATGCTTTCTGCACGGTTGTTCGTAGAGTTCAGGTAGTTCCCGCAGGACTGCTTCATTCCCATTACCCATTCTTGGTGAATGCCATGCCAGTTCGACTCAAAGTAGTCTAGTACTGCCTTTGGTGATGAGGACTTCAGGGTTTCGTGCAGCCGTTGATACTCATCATCATCTTTTGCATACACCATATGCTGAAGTATGTCCAGTGCTGTTTCAGGCCGTGGTGGCCGTAACGGACATCGACGAGCTGAAGACCTGCGCGTCGGTGAAGACTACGGACCCCACCGTGGCAGAAGAGGTAGCCATAGCGCTGGCCCTAGCCATGCCGGAGGTCAGCACGGTGGTTACCGACTCCAAGAAAGCGTACGCAAGCTACCGGAAGGGGATCGTCTCCTCTGCGGCAGCAACTATACTCGAGAGACATCCCACAACACCGGGACGAGTCACCGAGCTCGTGTGGGTCCCGGCTCACTCGCTCGTGGAAGGCAACGTCACCGCCGACCACTATGCCCGAGAACTAGCCATCCGGGCCGAGGAAGAGCAACCACACCCCGTCACGAGTTATAAGGAGATCGTCCGCCTATACAAAGAAAGTAGAACGAGGCTTCCAAAGCCACACAAGCAACTGAGCAGACGGCAGCAGACGATATTGCGCCGCTTACAGGCAGGGTCGCTCGCACACCCGGCGCTTCTGCACAAAATGTACCCTGCAGAACACGACAACACATGTCCATTCTGCCGGGGAGACGGCACTCTCGCGCACATTATTGGGGAGTGCAAAAAACTCAAGACACCCCCCTCCCCCAATTCCAACCCGCTCGAGCGATGGGAGACCTTACTGTCCAGCTCTGACCTCACCATTCAGCAACAGCTGGTGGCTCGAGGAGAAGAATTACTGGACACATATGGGTCCCGCGAATAGGGAACCACCCCATCTGGTGCCTGCGCGCACCATTCTTTATTTGAAGCTCCGTTAAAGTTGTTCACTCACTCACTCACTGTGCTGGTTTGGTTATACCAAGCTTCTGGACACTTATCTCTCTTCGGAATGTCTGCAGCGTATGGAAAGCACATATGTGCAAGGAAGACTGTGGAAGAAGCTCTGTTACAATCCGCCTTTCCTTGAGGTCTTTGTCGGCCATTGTGATCTTCACAGAGTTCCAGCTCTTGTTCAGCTCTTTAAACACGTTAAAAAACCATCGTAAAGTGTCACCATCTTCAACTCCAAACAAACCCACTGCAACGATTTCACTTTCCCCATTGCCATCTTCCACAAGCATGAGGAAGCATGACATTCTTGTTTCGAGCAACTTGTATGTTGCGTCAATAAAGATTATTTCGGGGTAGTCCTCGAAAGATCTTCTCATCGCATCATATTGAAAAAAGATTGCTCTGAGCTCATTGTTCTCGCCTGTTAGCAGTCGAACTGTTGACGCGTACTTATTTTGGAGCAACTTGACTGTCGCTTCCAGGTCGTTTCTGGAACACCCTTGTTTTTTTCTGGCTGCGAGGTTGGACAGGTCTCTCAGTGTGACCGCTTTGTTGCTTTGAACCTCAAGCTGCTCCCTAAGCAACTTCTTGTTCGCCCGAAGCTGTAGCATTGAAGCGGCTTTGGTTTGTAGGTCGGGTGGCAATCTCCGCTGTTGAGGTAGGTGCCTGAAAAGGTGTTCAGACACTGTGTGGTTGTTATGTTCAAGCAAGAGACTTCGGATTTCCAGGTGGGCTCCATCTTTGCTGGCGGCAAGGTAGATGTTAAATCCGCAGTCTTGTTTGAAGGTCCTGCACACAAATACAGAACTGTTAGCATGTTTGAACTCAAAAACTACCGAATCGGATTGCAGCACAGTCAAATGCTGCCGTGTGAAAAGGGCTTAACCAACCACAGGGCACTGAAGGCTACCAACTCAAGCCCAGAGATTTTAAACAAACTTTTAAGGACAGGAAAACTGCATTATACATAGGGACAACCCTCCATGGCAGTGCATTCATTGGTATAGGAGTGCGCATTTGAGCGTCAGTTGAAGCTGTGCATGTGCAGCCGTATACAGAAATGCGACAGAAAGTTGTCCCCACGTGTCCACAGAAAGAAACGTGTATGGTGGATACTTCAGCAATCCTCACTTGGGCTACCACATACAATGTGCTGCTCATGCACTAATGTTTTAATTTCAAAGTGAACATGCATCACAGACTCATTTAAAGAATTAAGATTCATTTACCCACATTCTGTGTTGTGATAAAAATTACTTTCAAATTTGTCGGCGCGATATTATGGAGTGGATTTCTCGCCTTCGAAGACTTTCCTAGTGCTCAACCACTACCACTAATATTCCAGAGTAATATCGCATGAGATAGAATGCTCGCAGAGATCGTGACAATCTAAGTTGGGACGCTCTGTGCTTATGATGCGCATTAAAGGCCTGTTCATACTTGCTACCGGAGCAACAAAAGGACAAGATTTCTGTTACTCTAGTCGCCTGGCATCGCTCAAGTCGCTCTTGTCGTGCGAGAAGAACGATTGGTCTCAACCAATTTTTGTCAGTTTGACAAGAGCGACTTTAGTGATGCGACTAGAGTGACAGATACCGCGTTGCTTTTATAGCTCCAGTTGCATATGTGAATGGGTCTTAAAGGGGTCATGAAAACAAAATACAAGTTGTGGTTAATTAGAAGGCTGCCTTGTTCCGGTAACAATGATACAAATTTTTTATTGCAAGCTTCAAACAAATAACGGAGATATTTAAAAAAAAACGTGAAGCAGTGGGACATCACAGAATGTTGTTTGTGCGATTGGTGGCTACCAACCTAAACCATCGCAAGGACACATGACTAGACGATTGTAGTGAGGCCTACACTTCCATTCGATTGCATTACTTAAATGCTGGCATGCAGTTAACACACTGAAATGTATGTTTTTAGTGTTGGCCCGTTTGACGTCACTCCTGGCCACACACGTCACTGTAGCGTGAAATTTAAATTTTTTAATACTTCGTTTTTTGGTCAAAAACATCTTTTGTGACTGGAATGAAGTTGAGTGAAGTACTTAAGTCTAGTTCTCTCAAAATAAACAAAGCTGTATTCTGTCTTTACTCGCAGCAAACATACTGCACCGGTCACCAGTACCGCGAATGGCTTTCCATCGTGTTTGAACTATAAAAGGGTTGAAAGTTGGGCGAGTTGGTAATGATGCATCTCAAAAAACAAACTGCGCTCAAATTAACGGGGACAAGAACACATGAAAACAACACAAGCGCAGTTGTAAAAAATTAGAACGTAATGTAAAAATTAGAACTAATGTAAAAAATTACAACGTAATGATTACTTACGAAGATGCACGTGCAGACGCTTGTGTCGTGAACTTCTTGCCTCCGTGGATGCAGCAGTACTTGACACTCTGGTACTTTAGTGCCTCTGACATGTTGTTTGCAATCTTTCCAACTCTCTTCTTTGCTGCCTCTATGGTGCGTGCATCCCTCCGCCAAAGCTGCACAAAGTGGGCTTGGCTGTAGGCTTCTATATTCGCTTCCAGTTCGGTAAAACTTGTGAACCGATCACCTACGCGGAAAGTCACATCACTGGCAACTGGCTCGCACGACGCCGAGGAACAAGCCGCGACGTCGTCGCCCGGCGTTGCCGTCGTTTCCGTAGGTTTGGGATCCGAGCTAACGGCGGTGGCTTGTTCAACGCCGATGAGGAGGCTTCGTCGAAGTCGTCGTCCGACGGCGCCATCCTTTCCGCGGGCTACCAAGTGCCGTGGTATCGAGTGGTAGGTAGTCCGAGGACACGCGCAAACAGGAGACACGGATCGAATGAGCGCGAGTTCTCTTCGGGAAGAGATGACTCGAAAGAACCACACAAGGGGCAGAAAAATGTCATTGTGTCTACTGTTTATTGTAGCTATTTGCTTAATTTCCAGAAGAAAATTATTACCACATGTGTGCGCTCACCAGCGCACGCACAAGAAACATGCGTGCGGAGCGCGTAACTATAGTTCAGACCACAAGGTACTATGGAGGCTATATTGTTCTCAATAGAGCTGAGGCACCTAAATCACCGTGAAGGGGGTTTTGAAAGGACCTTTCAGTCTCCTGTCTCGGCAGGTAGAACCGGAAGCCCCGGCCCCTATTCTCGCTTTCTTTCGCGGTAAGTTGGGCGCCCTCAGTGGGCGCTGAATTGACAACAATGTAGCCTATAGAAATACAATACAGGGATAGGCATAACAAACCACATGTGAGCGTCGAAATGCAAGCGCCCAAGAAGAGCTAGGGGCGCATGAGCGCCAACTTTCCGGAGCGCGCGTGCTAAATAGGACTCGGCAAGCGCGCGTGTGCGAGAGCCTCCATCTGCGAGAGAGCGAAGGAGAGAGAAAAAAAAAAATCTGAAGAAAAACTATAATAGAACCCACAGCAAAAAAAAAAAAAAAAAAAAGGGGGGGGGGGGGTATGCGTAGGGTTAGTGGACACGTGATATTTTTTTCGCTCTTGCACTCATGCTCATGCAGATGCAGAAAGCCGCCCCTTTCACCCTAAGCATTATATATCTGTGGCAAGAAGAGTACAAGGCTGCTCAAATCAAGAGACTTGCAAATATTTTGAACGCAATTATTAGTACGGTATTGCTACTTTTATCTGAACGGACAAAGTTAATAATATGTACGTTTACTGCTGCAGTCTTTGATGGTATTTTGATTTCAGTATTTTTTACGAGGAGAACTCACCGATTGCGCCATGTGTCCAGAATGAACTCTGCGAGAAGAGCGCGTCTAAACTTCGAGCAGACGACATGTGCACTAACGGTTTCGCCACCCTGCGTTTCATTTCAGCCATGTAGGCTGCATAATTTATCTGTGCTAGATTTATTTTCGTACATTTACTATTGTTTTTAAAAATTGTTTCCCAAAAAAAGATTTTAGGCTGCGTTTCGAGCCTTTGTCCCTCTGCGGTTTGTACGTGTGCTGTTCCCCGGCGCGCGCATATGAGCCAGGAAGCGAGTCGCAGTGATACAATTTGTTTACTTTTGCTGCGGACAACTTGCGCAGCTTCCACCGCATTGCACACTATAAATTTGAGGGAAAAGGATCTTGAGGGCCTGCCCACATAGCATTTTACGGCTCGTATGGCAGGCCTGCGCGCGGTGAGCTCCTGTGACCGGACATTATCAGCACTGAGTCACTGAATCTTTCCGGATTTGGCTCTGAATATCCTGAAATTATTAAAAAAAAAAAAAAACATTAAAACGTTAAAACTACTTTGATTCGTTATTCGTATCCGGCGTTATCCTGAAATGTAATACCAGCACCCAAACCTTTGCGACGGTCGGCATATTTAACAGGCGTAGAAACTGTCGGCATAATTAACGACATAGTGTGTCGGGAGCCGGTACGTGCAATCACCCGTAAAAAATGCCAGCTGCCGGCATAATTAACAGGACCAGAAAATGCAGGTTGCCGGCATAACTTTACAACGGGCGGAAAATGCCGGCTGCCGGCATTTTCCGCTTTTGTAATTTTGCCGGCACTCCGCCAGCTGCGATGGTAGCGCCACCGTTGTGCCGGCATAATTCCCGTGAGAAAAAAATGCCGGCAGCCGGCAAAATATCCACTTCCTTCTTATTTTTGTTATGACGTGACGGGCTGTTGTGGCTCCGCCCAGTAAAAGCGGATTTTATTTTTATTTATGACGTCACGGGTCTTTGTGGCTCCGCCCATGCTCCGCCCATTGATTGCGCAGCTGGATCAAGTGCTTCCCGAAGGGATTGACGTTCAGACAAACCTCCCTGTTCTGTGGACAAACGTTGGTTTAGACGTTCAGACAGCAGTTTAGAACGCCTGGCTGCAGGTACGTATGTTTACGTGAATGTGTATCTTGTTTGCATTAGAGGGTTGATGCGTGTACGAACAGCGGCCGAGATCTCATCACAAGCTGAATGTTTATGATGCGCAGGGCTGCGAGTGGCACGCGCTCAGAGCTGCTCGTGCAGCATGTCAAGCGCGCTCGATCCGTAATTTGAATGCGAATATTTTCTACAGAACTTTGTCAACTAGTTGGCCAAAGTTGTTCGCCATCACGCCTCAGCACCCTTTTATTTTTCCCGCCTTGCGACGTGACGTTTGCGCAACAGCGCAGCCCGATCGAGTATGTGTTGGGATCTGTGCCATCTACACGCAGGAACGAAGACAGTTAATTGCAGACGAAAAGTGGCGATTGCGGACAAATTTGTGGTCGATCGGGGCAGCTCCTTTTGTAGGGCACATTTTGGCATTCGCGCGCAAAGGAGATAACTTCCCACGCGATTTTTTCGCGACTTCAAAAATTGCATGGTCGAGACCAGACGACAAAAACGATCGCCGGGCGACTAAAACGACAGGAATCGGGGCGTAAATGCACGGAGGGTCATGGAACCCAAATCGCGGCGTAGGGCGCCAACAAAATGATGAAATGATATCCTGCAAGTGTGATCGGTAGACTCCAGAATCGTTTTTGCCGCTTGCTCGTGCTAAAGCGTCCGGCAGTCGTTCAGACTACAGTGAACTAGAACACAGAGTGGCCCCAAACGAGCTGCCAAAAATGAAGCAATAACAGGGTAACAAAAGGGGAATCCCCAGAAGTCTAGCGATCGTCTCGCCGTCACGCGGTGCTAAGTGGGCTCCGACGTGGATCATAAAAAAAATAAAAAAAACTAATTATAAAAAATACAAACAAGCAAAAAGTATTGAAATAAATAAATGCACTTTAATATTATTACAGCGAATCTAAAGAATTCCTTGAACTCTCGCGATGGCGGCGCTGCTGTGCGGCGGCCGGCAGACACACACGTCGTGGGCTACATGCACTTCTGCGACTCTGAGCGAGCCCATGCGTGGTAGATATCGCATCGTGACCCCATGGCTTGAAACGGCCCAGTAATTTCAAAACCCGGGCATGAAGCGAGTAATCCTCTGGGCTAAAATGTGTACCGGCAGTGCCGTATATCGCCGAATGTATGTTTCTTCTCTTAATCTTCCAGCGATTTTTCACGTTTGGTGAAAAGCCCTGCCGATCTTCAGACTAGCACCTCGCTCATGAACACGCACTCATGAGGCGCGAAAGTTCAGCAAATGTGGCGTCGCATAGAACAAAAGCATGTATAGGTAGTCATATATATGTGTATGATGTATTTGGTGCTAAGAAAACTGCGGTGCTATGTTTTTCTTATAATCGCAAACTATAAATTTGCCCGTGATTGGCTGTTACAAGGAAGCACGAATATTGATTTGACTGTCAAAGTATGACTATTGCTTGTCGTGCCGAACAGAAAATGCTAAAGGTCTGTATAGTAGCCCTTAAGCGTAGTGTCCCAAGGTTTCGCGAACATTAAAACAAAACTAAAAAAAAAAAAAAAAGACAACATCAAGGCACTGGTGGGAATTGAACCTCGGTCTTTTCCGTGTGAAGCAAGTATTCTACCACTGCGCCACATTTTTTTTCTTTATTTCCAGACAAACACCGCTGTTACAAACAATACACAACAACAAAACAAACCTATTACAGTACGACATAAAACCACTGTTCTCCCCCCCAACACAACCTTTATTTACAAAGATATACATTTATACATACTGCACTGGCAAGCTTGAGGCGGTGACCGACAATGGTACGTGTACATACTGTCGCCACAAGAACTCCAGCCACCAAGCTTTCGGCCACCTTCACTTGAGTCACAAAGTACACAACACAGTGGGACTGCGGTGGCAACAAAGAATGAACAAGCAGGAAAATATGACATTCGGAGACACTAGCTGTAATATCAGAGTACATGAACAGAGAATTGTGGGAATTTAACATGTTCCCCTGTGGGTGTAAACTGTGGGCAAGGATATACAATGCCTGTTCAGTGGGGAAAAGCGTCTCTAAAACGTGCTAGTGGGGCACCTTGTTCTTTGTGGGCGCACTCAGGGGCCGGACGCCTGACCATGACAGGTCCCATTGCTTGGTGTACGCCGTCTGCAGCTCGTCCCAGAAGACTGCCGCGGTGTTACAATTTGTGAGGACATGTTCTACCTTTTATCGTTTTCCGCAGAGGAGGCAACCCGTGCCGCCATGGAGGAAGAATCCCTTACCCTCCAAACGTGCCTTTGCGGGCAGCATTGCCATGTGGAGGCGGAAGTCCTTTGAAGCGGTGGGCACAGGGAGTCTTGTTATCGTTTCAAGAAGTCGTCAGGTGCTGGGGGTTGTCGGTAAAGAGGGGCGGCAGGACTTTCTCCACGAGGTCCCAGTACAGTTTCCTGGGCTTTCTTTTGAGTAGATAATCCCAAGAGAAATGCTGCTCAAGCAGGGCTAAGGCTAGCGCGATTTCTTTGTAGAACCTCGTTCCGTGCGTGTCAAAGCAGAGAGATGCTGTCGGGGCGAGGCACGATGTGTGGTACCCAGGCACTGTGTGGCTGCCCCTAGGAACGGCTCGCGTATGCCGAGAAAGTACAAGAATCGCTGGATAGTCACTTTGAGCTCTGCATTGATGAGCCCAAACCCACCCTTTTCTAAGCTCCAGAAGAGGTTTGAACGGTGCATGGGTTCGAATGTGGAACACCAGAGGAATACCGCCCAGGAGTGGTGCAGCCTATTCAGGGTGTGTGCGTCGATGGTAGTTATGCGGGCCCCATACAGCACTGCGGGGTATGCAATTGCATTGCATACATGGGTCCTTGTGAACAGAGCGATGTGTCTGTTTCTGCACGGTTACAGCTTTCTTTCCGCTGCTGATAGCTTGGGTTTCCACCGATTTGTGACTGCGGCGCTTTGGTTAAGGTTGACGCCCAAGTAACTGGACATCTCCTTTTCCCAGGCCATTCCAAATAGGCAGCTTGGCTTGGAGGCCCATTCAACCAACCAGGCCCCCCTCAACTTAAGTAGGTTTAACTCGGCTCCTGAAAAGCGGCAAAACTGGTTTGCTGGTTTAATTACCTCGCCCACTTGTGATCCACGTGTGCAAATGAAGGCCACGTCGTCCGCGTAGGCGAGAACACGGAGCTCCTTGCCTCCCATCTTCAGGCCATTGATGACCTCGGATGCAAGGGCCATACGTCACAGTGGCTCAAGATAGAGGGTGAATAAGATGGGTTACATGGGGCAGCCTTGGCACACCGACCTGCGGATCTCCATGGGCATTTCCACAGCCCTATTTGTTACTACACAGGTAGAAATGTCTTTGTAGCAAGTTTTGATCCGCTCGATCATTGTGTCACCAATGCCACAGTGTTGGAGGAGGGAGATCCAGTAGAAAATTGTGGTCCACCTGATCAAAAGCTTTCCTCAGGTCGAGTTGAACAACGGTCAAAGGTAGCAGACCTGATTCTACTGCCTCGATGGCTACCCTCATGCGATGTAGGTTGGAGTTGATGCACCGCCATTTGAAACCACATGTCTGGTGTGGACCAACTACAGTGCTCAGTGCGCTCCTCAGCCTAGCCCAACTTGGTGTTGGTGTGGTCCCAAGTTGGTGTGGACCAACTACAGTGCGCTCCTCGGCCCGAGTTCTTGCCTGGCCCGGCAAGAACTCGGGCCAGGATCTTGTAATCTGTTGAGAGGATGCTGATCGGCTGGTAATCGGCGACATTGGGGATAGAATCAGTGGGTATTTTTTGGGGGGATTAACGCTAAATGGCTTGTCCGCATGGAGGACGACAGGCGTTTCTGTCTTGCGATCGCTGCTCCCATAACGAATTTTACCCATTTTTGGCTTCACTTTTGATTTGGACCACTCCGTGTGCCAGTTCACTCTAGTTCTGACCAAAGCATTTATTTTAAAAAGGTCGCATACATTCGGAAATTGCATTCCATACCAGGATTCTGCAGTATAATGCACGTTATGGGCGAGTAAATGCTAAAGTTGGTGTTTGTGGGACTTCTCGTTACCCGACCTGGCCTAATGGAAATATTGCAAGTGATACAGGATATTTTATATGGTCCCAGGAAATCAAAAGAGGCACTACTTTTAATTCGCCGTATAGGGGGCTGTGTGGTCAGTGTGGTTTGCAAAGTGATATGGGCAATGCTCATTTTTCTAATTTTAAAACTGGCGAAAGGTATGTTAAGTATGTGCTGCCCCAGGCTTCTCCGCAATACGTTAAGGGGCAATGAAACACAGCAAAATAAATTGTTTGTAATGTTGGGAAAGAAAAATGTGGGCATTCCTGGTATAATGTAAAGCAAGAAAAACTTAATTTTTACACAGATCGCTTATGTGTTGCTTACAACTCAATGCTAAGTCTAGCGCAATGCCCATATATTTATGTTGCTATTTTTTGCATCTTGCTGGTTGCAGTTTCATTGATACCCTTATCACCTAAAGATGAAAATATAGAATATATTTCTTGGCTACAATTAAGCGTTTGGCTGTTTCAGCGAACCATTTTGCAGTACTCATTAGATTGCTATTTGCATCTATTTCAAGTCAGGTTTCCAGGTTTCAGGTTTTATTGAAAAATATTTGCGTACAAGAAAGAACAACAGCAATTAATATGGTCACGAAGCCAGGGACGACGCAGTTGTTTTGGAAAAGAAACAAGTTTATTGGAGCGAACTTGTGCTCCCCTAACAACTAAAAGAATACAGAGGCGGCGAAGCAGCAGTCAACAAAGTGACGTGCGTCGGCGAACGTCGGCGAACGGCGAACCCCGGCGTCTGCTCTGCAGGCTTTTTATCTTTCGGCGCGCGTGGTTCTCGAACCATCAATTCGCACCGAGAACATTGTAGATCCAAGAAGATTATTCCGGGCTGTTCACGTTAGATCGGAATGCTCTCCCTATCAGAACAGATAACACATGCGGCACAGAAAGAAAGAATGGAACACGCGCTTCCCTTGGCACAGAGATAACACAGACTGGCGCAGCCGGGCGGTAAAAGCAAAACATAAATAAACAAACCCAATGCATGGTTTGCGGCAATATTAACAAACCCAATGCATGGTTTGCGGCAATATTACAGAAGAAGGTCCCAGAGTTTACACTGGGGGGGGTACCTCCTGAATGCTTTTTCTCATGTATAAAACAACTGTATCATTGGTGTACAATGTAGCTAATTCTCTTTTACTAAACAACTGGGCAAATAATTTACATACACGGAGCGTGCAACACCTAAAGAGGTCATGCTGATTTGCTGTGGCAATGAATGCCACCATTAGTTGCTCCATTGTCCTGTGGCAGGGGAGGTGTGCCACAACTGCCTACTAGACAGGCGTTCACTGTAGCAAACAATATAACCCTGCGAGCTGGACTTTGCTGTATTGGCATCTCTGGATTTTTTTAACGGCACAAATGAGGAAAATGATATGAAGCTTCAGCATCGAACACTGGAGCCAATTCGTTCTTAACCCGCATTCACGAACCAACCCCCGAACCCCCGCATTTACAAACCAACACATGCTTACTTCGGAAAAGAAAATGGGCTTGTGTTTTGAGGAAACTGGCCTAACAAAATTGACAGTTGAGTTTCTCAATGAGGAAGGTCGTTACTACACGTGGAAGTAACTGTGAAAAGAGGTGGCTGCTGTATTCTTCGTGCTACTGTATCACACGTGTGCTCAGTGCACTAAAAAAAAATAAATCTGCTTCTTTACTGCCTCTCCTGTATTTGTTCAGGTTTGTGCACAAAACCTGTCTGTTGTTCCGGTTAGCGCATTGCCCATAGGTGAAACAAAATGCCATTTACAGATAGCAGGACAGAGGACAAGTGCTGTGACCGGAGCTAGTGTTTTGTGTTGCTTTCTTGAAGGGCTCGTGGAGTGACGTTTTGGCTGGTGGATTTCCCGTCCAGACACGAGCACCTTGAAGGGCTTTCAGAGCGACGTTTTGGCCGGTGCCTTTCTCGTCTAAGCATGTGCACATCACCGGTCCCCCCTTTATGCGTGCACGGTCAGGGCAGACTTCATGCACCGCCAGGCTTCTTACGTTCACTGATGAAAGGCCCATTGCACTGGTGGAAGATACCAATTTGGTCTTCTCACAGCCCGATGCGACCTGATTGCTGTCCTCTGTGGTTGAGCCGTTTAGGTTGGTGTGTTAGACAGTAAGATGCCTACTATGCGGGAGGGAAACGGACAGTTCTATGTTTGTCCAGTAGAATAAAACTCTAGTGCTTTCAACTTTCATTCAGCTAATTAGTTATGAAGTTAAGCTCAGTCACAAATTGCAAACGTGCCATGTTTTGTCCACTTCTTGGATGGTGCCTAGTTTCGCTGGTCACCCTTCTTCACAGAGTGGTAGGGCGCCGAATTTTTTATTTGTCACGAAGTCAACGTGCAGCATCATGGGAAGGGCCATGTGTTCGTATATATTATCTGACTTCTCAGAAAAAAATTTAGTTATAAGAGTGAACTTGTTTGTGACCTGCCTTGTATTCATTTTTCACACAGTGAAATTTTCAGTAACGAAGCCTTTTCAACTCGCCCTGCTATTCTTGATTCTTGATTCTCTGCAAGACCGAGCATTGAAGTTTATTGCATTTGTTTGGAGAATAGGGACTATTTTCTTACCCACAGCTATTATTGAGCAAGGTTTATTTTTGGTGAATTTTAACAGAAACAGTTTTATTCGTTTGTGTTGAACATTTCCCTGTGAAGTTGGCTTCATTTGCCACTGCACCACTGCAGCGAAAAGTTGCATGTTGCAAACCACTTGCTTTGTCATGCATTTAATTTCGGCTACAAGAAGGTTGCTGAATAACCTCGGGAGAGCACAGTGGTTTGAGATAGGTGGCGATGCAGTGGAAGTGGTAGGCGAATACATCTGCCTAGGCCAAGTAGTGACCCTGGATCCTAACTATGAGGCAGAGATAATTATAAGTATAAGAATGGGGTGGAGTGCATTCGGCATGCATTCTCAGATAATGAGTGGAAGCCTAAAAATTTTCCGCGAAGAGGAAAGTGTATGACAGCTGCATCTTACCGGTACTCACCTACAGGGCACTTGGAAGCTCACTAAAAGGGTTTAGCTTTAATTGAGGACTACTCAGCGAGCATTGGAACGGAAGATGATAGGTGTAACGTTGAGGGACAAGAAGAGAGCGGAGTGGGTCTGGGAACGAACGCGTGTTAAGGACATACTGGTAGAAATTAAGAAGAAGAAATGGGTATGGGCAGGGCATGTAATGCGAAGGCAAGATAACCGTTGGTCATTAAGGGCAGCAGAGTGGATTCCTAGAGAAGGCAAGAATGGCAGTGGGCAGCGGAAAGTTAGGTGGGCAGATGAGATCAAGAAGTTTGCGGGGATAAATTGGTCGCAGTTAGCACAGGACTGGGATAATTGGAGAACTATGGGAGGGGCCCTTGCCCTTCAGTGAGTGTAGATAGGCTGATGACGACAAGAAGGTTGTATGAGGCTAGACATCTGTTGCTCTATAAGATTCAATCGTGAGGCAGCGGGTCCTGTCCTTTTTTTTTGTTCTTTGCCGTCATCCTGATTATGGAGCTCCAGGGCTGAGAGAAGTTCATGACCACTACTGAACCCTGCTGCCAGTTGCCAGTGCTGCTTCAAAGGCCTCAGGTGCAGTGGGATGGAGTGACATCTTTGAACTTTGGTCGCAGGTGCTTCTCTGGCTGAGTAGGGTTTTGCCATGGGTCCGGACCTGGACTCAGAGGCGGGTGCGGGTTCCCAACGAGCTGTAGATGCTACACCACCGCCACCCTGGACCTCATCCGGGCCTCCAAATCCGTGTGACGATGTCAGTATAGTGACTCCACCGCCCAGAATAGTGCCTGTGGTGGACCTTGCTGACTCAGGTGGTGACACCTTCATTGAGGTAGACTACACGAAAATAATGGTGAGTTTTGCAAGAATCATCCAATTTGTTTCCCACCCTTGAGGCCAGCAGGTGTTGCAATGAACTAATTGGCCCCGTGTGCACTCCTTAAAAAAAGCCGTGTAGACGAAATACAAGTTTGTTTTATTCCAAAGGTGCCCCCAGCGCTTGTCTGGCACAAAACAATGCTTTATTCACTGAGAAAGTCATAATTTTGATGGTCCTGCTGAATCGTGTGTTTCGTGTGTGTATCTCCGACGGCATATCCAGGGCAAGTACTGAAGCGAATGTAAGTATTGGGACTAGGGCTGCAGCAAACAGCGGAACTGCTTTTTTGCTGTCAGTCCCACTAGATAGCGCCGTCATACCACTCGGGACTGCTGCTCATCATCGCTTTGTTTTTGACCGTATTTGTGCCTGGATAATGTTTGTTACAGTTGATAGTACTTGTTTCGTGAAGCATTGGGTATGTTTGACAAACGGAGTCACAGAAGACAATGTCGCTTATGTCATTTAGCCAGGTAAGATCAACTGGCCAGACGGCTGTGCAGTTATAACCGGCATAGTTCATGCAGCACGCACTGGTGCTTCTATGTCTACATGTGTGTTTGCAACTTTCATTGTTTACTCCAGCATTCTTACTGCTATAAAAAGAATGTGCACTAAATTGAAGCACAAATAGCTCATTCTGCAAGCTTATAATAAGCCCTGCCTAACTTGCATTTGCTTTTGGTGGCTGCAGCCAATCGCGTAGCTATCTTAAAGTGGCAATAAAGGCTGGAAACAAGTTGGCCCATATCGATAAATTGCGGTGCTGAGGATCTAAGTACACCACTCACCCAACTAGCAGCTGTTTAATAAGGCAGAAAATGCCAGAAACGTGAAAACAGGGGATGACATCCTGAACGCTTTTGGGTGGTATTGTTTGTGACATTACAAAAGTGGTGAACGGCGAGAGCTCATTGGAGAAGCATCTATAACCCACCGCGGTGGTTCAGTGGCTGTGGAGTTGTGCTGCTGAGCCAAAGTACACGGGTTTGATTCCCAGCGGCGGCGGCTGCTTTTCTGATTGAGGCAAAAAGCAAAAACGCCCGTGTGTTCGAGATTTCGGCACCGTTAAAGATCCCCAGGTGGTCAAAATTAATCCGGAGCCCTCCACTACGGCGTGCCTCATTACCTGTGTAGTGTCAACACGTTAAACCTCATAATCAGGTGCGCTCTAGCTTCTCTTCGAGGAGGTGCATCTATACGCCGAGAGATCGACATGTAGGCGGCGACACCGTCGCGCTGCTAGTCTGGATGCTCCGCTGAGCGGCCCGGGAGAATGCACACTGTGGGCGCACTTTGTGCCTTTCTCGCGCCGTATGTGCGCACGAAAGGCGCAGGCAAGAGTGGTATGCTGTAGTTCGGATCCTCAACTTTCAATGTATAGCGTGGAAGTGGCAATAAGTTTTCATTACTACGCCAAAAAAGCGGCGACCCATCGGGAACCTCAAAACGGCCGCAATAATGACAATGAACTTGTACTGTACGCCGTGGCTCGTAGCAAGCTCGATCTTTCCAGACTGTGGCTTTGAGCCTTCAATAAAATCATAAATGGAAACAAATCAGGAAGCCTCGATCTCCGGAATTCAGTTTACAACAGCAGTTTCAATCGCTCCGCATTCTTGCGTCTCGCATTCTTGCATTTGTGGGATGCCCTGAAATGGTAACACTACTTAACTGTCCCGAAATCTTTTCTAAGAGCTTACAATATTTTTGTTGTGTTCAAAGGGTAACATAAAATTACTGAATTCCAACCAGCGCAGGGATATAAATGCAACCGTTCTCAGAGGTCTTTTGCGTGCAGCTTTAGTTAAATGAAATTTTAGCAACTATGAAGGCAGGTTTGATGAATAACGGTGTCAGATCGCTTATTTAAGGCTTTCATTGCAAGTGAACTTGTGAATTAAATTTCTAATGCGCGCAGTACAATCAAAATCACCTGTTTAGCTAGACTTGCAAAGTGACAAGCAGGTTTACAGTGTGCAAACCAAGCTTCTGGGGCCTCACAGTGAGCACAGATTTTTTGTTACGGCTGCACTGTTGACCATTTGTGTTTCTTTTAAAATCTAACAGGTGCCTAGAACAGTGTGATCTGTTTGCATTCTTGCATAAAATCGCTTATGAACCATAGATGGCAAATGAAGTTGCCCTGTTGCAGATGTGTAAAACTTTCCCCTTTTATTTCTCGTTACGAAACAGCGCAACGGGTTCCCGGTAACTACTTTGTTTTGTAAACTGAACATCGCCTTTGTCTTGGCATTTAATTCTTGAGGATTGGTTAAAAGATGCAAGGATAAAAATTTCTGTGCATTTCGTTTTTTTCTTTCTTTTTTTTTTTTGGAGGGGGGGTTCTGCCAATGTTCCAAGTCTGGCGAGAAGAGAATGCACATAACACAAAAAGCCAAACGTTGGTTATCAGTATTACTTGCAATTGAAAGTACACTCGGTGTCGTGTTCTGTAGCGATGAAAAAGCAGTACTTCAACGAGTAGACGCCGGTATTTTCAAAACTGATTAACCCCATTTTCGCCCTTGATTGTCCAAGAATTGTGGCTTGCCCCTTTCAGAATTGTATCGAAAGCGAGCATTGTGGGAAAAATAAAAAAAAATCCAGTGAGTCACGGCACACACCCTCCACAAATGTGGGCAGCAACATGCATTATATTGTGCGATTTTTCCTCCTTCTTTAAACCTATAGGTCCACCTTAAGAGATTAAGACGTGACCATATTAGGCATTTGGTTCATGTCGGTTCAAGCTGATTCATGTCGGGATTTGAAAATGGGATAAATGAAAATGACAAACGTAGTGCCACAGAACAGGCGCAAACTCACAACTGCTTAATTTTACTGTGAAATCCCCCCGAAATACTCTTGAGCATCCACGGAAACATATTTTAAATAATATGTAAAATTAGCAACACAGTATAAGCGACGACTGTCCAAAAATGGTATATTTATTTTCGAAAAGGTACGGGAATAATTCGATCACACAGGCGCTTGCGAGTGTAAAATACGTCCCCGGTAATGTATTGGCGATAGCGCATGGCTCAGGTGCAGTGTAATTGTTTTTGTTTATTTCTTCTTTCTATAAGGACACAGTGCAATTTTACAAGGGTGCGGCAAATGCACGGGTATTCACAGGTCTTGTAGCTTTTAACCCTTTTCGTGTATTACACTTTTATCCTTTAAATAACCACCACGCCACCTTCAAAAAGCACCCTTTGACGTTCCCAAAATGGCAGACGACTGCACTCATCAATAAGAAAAGTGCAATGTGTCGAAGCAATGTTTATAGCGCGTTTCACCACGGCGACGATGTTTCGTGGAATTAAAGCAGCGCATTAACCTGCAACGGCTGCTGATCATTGCGTCTCTAGAGGAAATGTGCAAGCAGAGGTAACTATGTCAATGCTTACTGCCAAACAAGTACGCATATTGGTTGTTTTGTCATGTGCAGCACGCGTCTTGCGCCGCGCGCAATGCGAACGAGCAGACGACGCGAGAGCGCCATCCACACTGGGAGCAGTTCGTCCCGCTGCCCTCCAGAAGCCGACTGTGTTCGATCTTGGGGCGAATAGATTTTTTCCTGAAATACACAGTTCCAAAGTGGTTGAGCACGTGAAGTAAACATAAATCAAAGCTTTTCATAGCCTCATCGTGTTTAAAAAACACGGACTACAGCTTTTATACACTGAGAGGCAGGCCCTTGCCTCCCTCATCATTCAGTCAGCCATCATGATTTCAGTTTCGTTTTTGAAAAGCAGTGGTGCGCAGTTAGCGAAGTCAATAACCTATGACGGTGAGTGCCCGAGCTTCTGCAAGCAACATACCCGGCAGGAAGCAGCTAAAGTCAAAAGGAACAAGATGCACTGCAGGTGGTTAAGTGAGCCGCTTGACCTTCCTATCTTCTGCTCTCCACGTGTGGAGGAGGAGGAGGAGCATGGAGGAAAGAAAAGTTTTCCTCCATGAGGAGGAGTAACACTTTATTGGAATGTTGCTATCGGTAAAGCGTGCCTGGTTCGAACATAATTGTCCACGAAGGGAACTTATTGCAAGTGGTTAGCCGACCAGTGCGCTCGTTTGATAGTCCGTAAAGTATGTGTCACCCTGCCCTTGTTATGTTTTAGCCTTGGGGAACGCGGGCAGCGGCTGCTGACACGGTTGCCGTGAAGCGTGCTTTATTCGCGCTCGGCTTGCACCGCACGAGAGAAGGTAAGATGAGATGGCTGGGGTCGCCAGATGAGGTGAAGGCGCCGTCCTGAACGGTGCCAGCCGGAAGTCCGAGGCACCGCACTTGATATTTGAAACGGCGCTTGTTGCTTCAAAAGTGGCTTCGCCGCAGCCCTCCATGCTTGCAGCTGGCTCGATGGGGTTTGGGACGCCGGAGTAGGCGGACACACCGGCCGCTCGAGCATCTAGACGCGTTTCTCATTCCATTGGTGAAAAATCTTAAAGGTCCAGGCCAGCCTCCTTGGCCAGAGAAACGTTGCCGCAGTTGGCCATGGCTTGGAGACATAAAAGCTACCGATGCCAGCGTTTGCGCTCTAGACCCAGTGGGGCTTCGCCCCTATTTTGCGACGCAATGACTACGTCACGGAAAAATGAAAGGGGAGCGGGGGAGAGAAACGCCAGCTTTGTCTGCTTATTTCTCAGCTAATTGAACAAAAGCTGAGAGAGCTACGAAACATATAATCTTTCAGTTAAAACAAAATTGAATTCAGCCTTTAGTGTCTCCTTTGTACACTGCGGGAAATGAGCTAGTGGGTCGCATGGCTATCCTCTTTTTGGTAATTATGTAGCCTATTTGACTGAAGTTTGCGTTAAAAGTGGTGTCGGTGTTATTCTAACGAGGCAATCTTTTGAATGAATCAAACTTCAATTTGTCTGCACGGCCACTTAACATTTGGCCGCAGAACACGCAGGCAATGACACTGGGTCAGCAGATTGGCCCAGAGTGCTGTGCAGTGTGCAGGCTAATTATATGGTCACGTGCTTTATTTCAGCATGTCAGCCCGTGTGATTTCAATGTATTGAGTTCTAAAATTGGCAAATTCAGGTAGTGTGCGTCTTGATGCAGCAAAGGCAAGATGACGTACCGTATTTTCCGGCGGTCTATAAATCGCACTCGCCAACTAATAATTAATTCATTTACACCCCCGAGCTGTGTCTCTTAACGTGCGCCGACATTGTGCAGCACACAGGCACCTTTTTGAGCGCAGACCACACGCGGCCGCCACGCATCGGATTTATTCTATACATAAGTCGCACTGGTGGATAACCCGCACCAACGAAAATTAAAAAAAAAAAAACGCGACTTATATACCGGAAAATACAGTATTAGAACTTCCTGCTCACGCTTGCGAGCAGGTACAAGTATTGCTCCTCTTTTGCGTGTATCAGTGGAAGCATTAATCTCACGTGTGTTTGAACCAGAGGAGCGGATTATGTGACATAATCCAATAAATTTCGGATTGCATTGGTCCAGGAAAATACCAACCCTGTTTGCTATCACGGTTTACGCTAGCATCGTCAAATTTTCCTGAAACCCTTTCAGAGCAGTGGATTGTGTAGTTGCATTTATTTCGGCCACCAAGTCATTGGTGACAACAGCACAGCCCTCACCAAGCGACCTGGAGTTTGTTAAACTTCGCTCCACCAAAAGTCATGCACTTCGAGCAGTAGAAGCAAGTGCCAGCTCTGTGTGGGATTTCCTTGTGTGCAGGCTTAGACAAGGGGGACATAGCCATTAAAACAACTTCTTTTAATTTTTAAGCAAACTCTGTGAGACTTGTCAGTCTTCCTTCTTTTCCCCCGCTGATTTCAAATATGGCATTATTTTTTGGGTCAGTCAATTAGTTGCCAAGATATTTAGAGATAATTAGCCATGTTTAGTCAAACAATAGACAGAACAGTGTTAGTCGTAAGACTGTAATCTTGATACTTCACAATACTGTGAACCCTGGTGAACGCAAAAAGAGAACTGGTTTTTTGATTCACCGCTTGAAACTAATTTTACAGCTCATCTTGGGTGGCACCAGTGGTGAGGAACCATTTTGAATGCCCATTTCAAACACCAATGTTTAATGAGCTGTAAAATTAGTTCCGAGCGGTGTGCCAAAAACCGATTCTCTTTTTGTGTTCACCAGGGTTGATAGTATTGGAAAATATAAAGATTACAGTTTTATGACCTACACTGTTCTGTCTATTGTTCCTCCGAAAATGGCTAATTATCTCTATTATCTTGGGAACCAACTGACTGACTCAAAAAATAATGGCATATTTGAAATCAGCGGGAAAAAAGCACCAAGACTGGCAAGTTTCACAGAGTTTACTTAAAAATTAAAAGAAATAGTTTGAAGGGCCATGTCCCCCCTTAAATAATGTGTATGGACAGGTTTAAAGATAATTTTTTCTTTCCTGTTCATTAGCTGGCCAGGATCAGTGTACCGATAGCAACATTTGGCTTTGCTGGCAGACAACTTGTGGCATCAGTTCAAATTTTGGTGGAATTTGTTGTCAGAATGGCTCGTTTACGGTTTCCTGCCAACCCGTGCAAACTTGTTCGCACCTAGCGCTGTCTGTGAAATGAGTGAATTTGTGGTGCAGGGCCCGAGGAGGAAAAAGAGAAAGTCCCCATGTTCCGGAGAGGAAGTGGGAGCGCAGAAACCAGGGCAGTTCCGTGCTCCGAAGCAAGAACGTTTGGAACCGGAAGAGAGCAGGTGCCAGGGCGGCAGTCCAAGTGTTTCACACCTGATGAGGCCGAACGATGTGCTCATCAAAAAGGAAATGCTTGAAAAGTCCAGGGCTGTGCACAATGCAGAAGTGGATGGAACATCAGTGGACGCTGCACAGGTAAGTGTTGGCAGTCATTGGTGTGGTTTGGTGGGGGCCATGATCGCGTACTGTGCCACCCAACTTCAGCTTCTCCCCATCCCCGTTCAGGATCGTCATCAGCCACTGGATACCCTCACTAAGGAACTTGACTAGAGAACTTTAAGTGCAGAGCACTTTAGGGGCTCGCCTTGTCGTCGTAGCTCGCTCGCTGGACCCAAGTAGAGCCACACGGTGTTCCGTTGCAGCGGTGTAACCCGGAGGCTTCAAAAGTCAAGCGGTTTAGGTATATAGTCATAAGCGTTCGAAACTCGTGAACCGCTGGCGCTTGTCATACATCTCCCCATTGTTTAGCGCAAAGAAAACTGCAGTTACATTTGAGGCAAAATATACGTAATTAACCGGCACCACCCGTGTTCAATTATTTGGGAACGCTCGTTGGGTTGGTTTTTACAATAGCAAGCGAAAAAAAGTGGCGGTGCATCGCCGGCACGTGCGGGAGGAAAAGCAAGCACAAAAAGAATGGAACTCCCGCTGGCGCAGTTTCAGGCAGGGGTCACGCGAGCACTGCGAAGACGGGAAATTTGAATTGCATTGGGTGGTAGCAGTGAGCGGATAATGGCGCCACAGCCCATTATGGAGAATCACTGCTCTGCACTTCCGACAGCTTTCACATTGAGTGGAACGGCTTTAATATTTTTTTTTTTTTTGTTACCATAACAAGACATCACCTGCACACCACTCTGTACCCAAACGCCTCAAAGTCTGCTTCCAATGTGCCATGGTCTACCCATGGCTCCCACATTGTCAGCATGAAGACAGGTCCTAATAAAACCATTAATAGGTGTTGCATGAAGCGCCTTTCCTGCCTGCTGCTGGAGGACGTATACGGGACCCTTGTTTGTGGCTGTAACGCAACGCAAAGAGGCGCACTGGGGCTGTGCTGCCTTGCCAAGGGATACTGTTTTCCAGCGGTTCGTGAAAACAGCAGCGCGCTGTTCCCGTCAGGTCCTGTCTTAAGAGGGCCATGAAGACAAAATGCAAGTTTGGTTCATTCAAAAGATTGCCTCGTTAGAAGACACCACTTTTGACGTAAGCTTTGCTCAAATAAGCTACATAATTAGGAAAAAAGGGATTGGCCATGAGACCCACCAGCTCATTTCCCGCAACAGAACCTATGATGTCATACGAGCCAGCTCTGCGATTGGCGGAGGCCGGCACAAGCAGACGCAAATTAGGTAGAGCTAGCCGAACGAGCGATTTGCGCTTAAATTTAGGGCACATTCTTTACAAAGCAATAAGAATGGTGGGACAAACAGTGGAAGTTACGAAAGCACACGTAAACATAGAAGTACTGATGCGTACCGCTGTTGGTACTGTGCACACTATGCTTGGTTTAGATGCACAGACAGCACTGCGGGGCATTGGGGTTGTCTCAGATGATACTGGCTGATTGACGCAAGCAACGGTATCTTACGTGACCATATTTGTCGAGCGAGCACCATGTTTCACGAAACGATTATTTTCTTCATCAACAAAAACAAGCCTAGACTAAATACGGTCACAAACAAACTAAAGGCAGAAAACGGCTTGCCACGATGGGGTGGTGCCTTCTAGGTTGACTAACAGTAAACAAGTCTTTGCTCCACACCAAGTTTAGCTGAAAGACCTGTTCTTATGATGTCATTGCAAACGTCGTTCAAACACACGTTGTGGCGTGAAAATCAAAATTTTAACTTAAATTAATTTTGCAAGTGAATAAAGCATCACAACACGAAATCCTTCGAATAAAAGAAATTTGTATTTTGTCTTCATGGCCCTTTTAAGGGGGCAGACTTGTCTTGGAGCTATTTTTTTTTATTTGCCAACCAATTTTAACCCTTTGAGGGTCACGGCCGTACATGTACGGCATTGGCAAACACTTTCAAAATGGTCAATGACGTACATGTACGACATTGCTTGTATCTTTAAAAAGCGCGCCTTTTTCGCCAACTTCTCTTGGTTGGCATGTGCTGCCACACTACAGAAATACGTCAAATTTTTTTCTTGCGCCGATGGCTCTTCTTTTTATTTTTTTATGATTTACTTCAGCGGCGCGCCGGCTATCGTTTGCGCATCCGCTAACAAAAGGGCGCGCTGCGTATCGCCCACCTGGTGCCCGGGCGCCTCTCGCTGATGAGGCTCTGATGAGGCTCTTTTCTCCTTTTTTTGTATTTTATGAGCGGTGTGTCGTCTATCAGTTCCGCATCCGGCCGCGCGCGCCCGCGCACGTGCAGAGGCTGGTTTTGGTATTGTCCTCCGTGTGCTTCCTGCTTTTTGCGCCCGCAAAGCTGATGTCAATCTGATTTTGATTCACTCAAAAGCTGCCAGCTTGTTACTCTCTCGTTTTTAATTAGAATTTTTCTTGTGTTACTCATGAATAAACCACATATATGTAACAGCATAAACGATCTTTTTGTCACTTTATGGTCACCCTAAAAAAATTACTATAATTTTTTCTCGAAATAGATTCATCCGAAGAATTTAAATCAGCAATAAAAAAAATCGACCCTGGGGGGTTGCATTTGGCAAAAAAATTCGACTCTCAAAGGGTTAATGTAACTGCACAGTATTATGGAGTTTTTGTGCTAATTTCAAATCTGCAATTAGATTTTTTTCAAATTGATTATTTTTTGAGATAATTAATGGTAATTGCCATTATTTTGGGTCAAAATCACAAAATAACCGCACCATACAGAATGGCAATTACCCCGTGGCTAGGCAGACATATGACTAAAGAATGCAACATTGGAAAAATATTTTTGATTTAGCTATTTTTGGTCATCTTACAACACACTAAACTTCACTCCTCCTGCGCTCTGCCAGAAATGGCTCACAGGTGGTGTCAGTTGAACAGAATAATAATTTTCCAAAGTCTCCATTTGAAAAATTTGTTTCCGACATTATATTCCCCACACATTTAGGTATCATAAGCAAAAAAATTACAGTTGTACCTGCTCTGGGTGTCGAGATATCCGAGGGCGAAATGCTAGTGTGCCGTTTCACCATCGGATTCTGCATGAACTGAGCTGTAGAGTGAACTTCAAAATGTTATTTACAATAAAATATGGTGCCTTTTGATGAGTAAATTTGCAGACTGATAGAAAAATAGCCGTGAATGCCGAAAAGGTCATTTTTCAGAAAACGACCGTTTTTCGGCCCCAAAGACCCATGTGTGCCCTCTTAAATACAGTGTGTCTGTTTTGTTATTTTGTGAAGCCACTTGTACGGGTGATAACAGTACAGTGCATGCGCCCCAGTCATGCAAAAAGGGCGTGATCAGAGACTGAACAGATTCAGAAAAAAACCATGCTGCCCGTTTGTTCAAACAAGACAAATGCACAGAGCAGCTTTCTGTTCTGCCTGTCTTGCTTGAGTGAGTGTCCTGAGGCAATGCGAAAGGGCAATGCTACCCCAGATTCCACTCCTGCAGAAATTCCATCTCATTCACCATTGTTTTTAATGGAAGAACCCACGTTCGTGATCAATTGCCTTTCGTTGTGTCTTGAGGAAACCGTATCTTTGAAGCTCATCTTGTACCACGTTTATTCTCAGGTCCCTGCTGAAAGGAGTGTACCGAGAGTTCTTTTTGGGAAACCCTCGTGGATTTTGGCTGTGCAGAAAGCATGCGTTTACAAAGCCTTCGCACCTGTACCGCTGCCTTTATCATCTGTTATCACAACCATCTTGATGTGTTAGGCAAATGGTCCTGTACTACTGCATCTTCACCACCTGTAGGCACTTCACACTGGTACCATCAGTATCTTAGAACATCATTGATGTGCTCATTGACTTCCACTGCCTTTTCGCCGTAGAAATGCTCTGCCAGTGTAAGATCTCGTTATAAGCTTAAGGGGGTGAGGGCATAATTACCCTGTTATAGCCATCACTTCGCTATAGCCATTCTCTACTTCTGCTGCCAATTAGCAAGCCAGGGAGGGTGTACTCACTGTCACGTGAACGGATGGTGGGGTTGTCTTTACCAGCTCAGAGAGATGGACGCAGGAAAGCCGGTTGACGTGTTTAACACAACACACCTTTAATGCACACGAAAAAAAAACCCTCCAGCAAACCACTTAGTAAATCAATTGCACTCTACCAATAAACAATCAAACCTCAAATTAAATATCTCAAAATACAATGCAAATTACTACCCAAAAGTCTCTACAATCACGGCCTACACCACTACTACAAATACACTCCTTACATCAAGTTCTAGTTAACTTCTCTCGTATCAAACCTCAAATTAAATATCTCAAAATACAATGCAAATTACTACCCAAAAGTCTCTACAATCACGTCCTACACCACTACTACAAATACACTCCTTACATCAAGTTCTAGTTAACTTCTCTCGTACCACAACTCCCTAGTTGTGTCCTTTACGACTGCGTCCTTACTGGACTGGCCTACCCCGGTCGTCGGCGCTAACGTGTTGCACCCTTGCGTGGCCATGACTGGTGGTAGCCGTCCTCGTCTCTCCTCGATGCCGGCGTTCGATGTGCTCGGTCGTTTCTTGTACGGCGTGGGCTCCGCGCGTCCTGATGTTTCTTCGGCGGCTACCCCTTGGTAGCCGCTCCCGCTGGAGGTCCTTGATGCCGGCGTTCGACGCGCGCGGTCATCCCTTGGGCGGCGTGCTTCCTCGGTGGCTACCCCCTGGTAGCCGCTGCCGCTGGAGATCCCAGGTAGGCTTGGCACGAACGTAGCCCTTCGGGGCCGTCGAGACGAAGGTCGACGGAGTGTAGACGTTGGCCACTGGTGCCAGACCGAAGCCGCTGGGGCCACGAAGACACAGGTTCGTGGTGCGCCTAGGTTGCTGCAGCCGATGCGAAGTCGTCCCGCTCCCGCCGAGGCTTGGCAGGCATAGTCGTTCGCCTGGCCACGTCCCCCTGGCTCGTTCCGTGAAGCTCACGTGCTCTTGCCGCCTCCTGGTTTCTTGCCTCCCAGTTTCTGGCCTCTCCTTCTTCTCTTTGTGTGCCCCGCTTTTATCCCCTCTGGGCTCTCTCGTGGCGCACTCTCATTGGCTTCTTGCCTTTTCCATGTCCATATATGGCCATCACGCCACTGGTCTCCTGCGCGGCCTTCTCTGATTGGATGACCAGTGCGCTGCCATATTTGCCCGTGATGCCTCGGTGTTTCGGCGCTGGCGCTCGCTCATTGGTGCGCTCCTGGCACGCACTTCAAATTCCTGTTCCTTTGTTCTTTTCTTTCAATTTTTTTCTGCGGGTTTTGGTGCATCCCCTCTCTGGGGGTGCCCTGACCCATGATGCTCACCACTGAATGTTACATAGCAGCTCACCACGCAAATAAATGTATGGCACGTTGAAACAAAAAAAGAGCAAGCATTCACAACTTTACTTGTGCAAAACAGCACCTCATTGAATGCTCGGTGTAGCTGTTGTGGCTTACTTCACAGCAAAGGAGTCTGGGATCTCATCTTCAGGCGAGTGATCACTTCTGCTGCTGCAGCTGATGTCCCGATCCCATCCTGCTGTCATCGTGAGGGCCAAAAAAACAAAAAACAAACAAACAAAAAAACAAACAGGTGTGCCACATCCAGTGCTTGTGTAAATATTAGTGCAATTGGGTTTTCAAGTACTGCTTTTGTGATGCGCGTGGGATGCTGCCGCACACTATCCAAGACCAACCTAACAGGTGCGAAATTTTCCGTAAAAGCTTCTTCTGGGGGAAAAAAATGGTCGTTATGCCTATTGCAAGGAAATTGTGGCTCTACTAAAACAAGGTGCTAAATACATGGTCTCTGTGACGAGCTCACGGGTAGTTGTGGTTACTTTGTAAGTGCACACTCGCCATGGGGTGCTGTTTTGTGAGGGTTGTGTGATGTCTATTCTAATAGTGATCACGCAGCTGGCAGTGGACTAACAGATGCAATTCGGCACACGGCGATCTACTATGGTTGGACGTGTCTTCGATCATTGCGATAGCCCCGGGCCCAAAATCTTAGAGGCTGTTGAATTGTTGAAACAGGCGGTGCAGTTCCCAGGCAGTCTGCTAAAGTACCTGCATAAGATGCAGGTGCAGCAAAATCAAACTTGTTTTGCCTGCAAGAGCATTAGAACTCCACTTTGCTGGGGTGTTCCTGAGCATTCTGCTCTCTGTCACATTGGTGTGAAAGGCGGAAGTGTAATGTTAAGGTGGTTGTCAGGCTACTGTTGCCAGTTGCGGTGGTGCGGAGGAGCTATAGCATTGGGAAAACCTCTCGCCCCTTTGCAGGCTTCCCAAGAGCAGTCGTCAGCTTCCTTGACTAGGGCTCAGGGGTCGTCGCCGCGTGGCCCTGAAATGGGGTCGCCTTCAACACCGTTTCCCAACTTACAGGTGAATGTGTACTATAGCAAAAGAAAGCAAGGGATGGCTGGTACTAGTGCAGGCCTTGTTTTTGTTATTGCCAGTGGCACTGACAAACATTTGCAAGAGCACTTTTTCCAATACCTGTTGCTGTTAGTGGAAAATTTCGGCATTCACCACCTGTGCCAGGAGCCGATGGCATTCAGCTTAAGGGGGCCATGCAGACAAAATACAATTTTGTTTTATTCAAAATATTTCGTGTTTTATTGTGCCTCAAGTGCTTTTCCAGTAGCAAACGATCCCGTATTCACCGAGAAATTAATCAATTTAGGTCAAAAGTTTGATTCTCCCGCCAAATCGTGTGTTTCGGTGACGTCTGCCATGAAGTCACAAGGGCGGGTATTCGAATGAACTTCCATTGCATCATTAGGCTCTGCAGCCTTGCTTACCGTAAGTCCTCCCAGATGGCGCTTCCATACTGAGCCGCGGACCGTTGCCAGCTGTTGCTTCGTTATTGACCGTATTTGCTCCTGGCTTGTTTTTGTTATGAAAGAAAGTAATTGTTTCGTAAAACGTGAAACACGGGGTATGCTTGACAAACAGGGTCACGTAAAACAATGTCGCTTACACCAATTGGCCAGTGTTGTGTAAGACAACTCCAATGTGGCGGCCTACTGTGCAGCTAAAACAAGCATAGTGTGCCCAGTACCAACAGCAGTGTGCATCGATACTTTTGTGTTTATGTGCATATTCGTAACTTCCATTTTTTACCCCACCATTCTTGCTACTGTAAAATGAATATGCAGTACATTTAAGCGCAAATAGCTCACTTGTCAAGCTTATAAGCTCTGCCTGGTTTGCGTCTTCTTTTGCCGGCCTCCGCCAATCGCAGAGCTGGTGCATATGACACCATAGGTTCTGTTGCGGGAAATGAGCTAGTGGTCGCATGGTCATTCCCTCTTTTCCTAATTATATAGCTTATTTGAGCGAAGTGTGTGTTAAAAAATGGTGTCAGTATGATTTTAATGAGCCGGTCTTTCGAATGAACCAAACTTGTGTTTTGTCTGCATGGCCCCTTTAAAGGGACTATGAAGAGAACATACCAGGTGCAGTAGCAAAGGTGTCAGGTTTAATGCAAACTGCCATTTAATGAAGGCGCATAATTCGGAAAGACCATTAGGCCCGCCAAGGCATGGCCTGTGCAGTTAAAGGGGGCAATAACCGGTGCTCGCTGATCATCGGTGTGAACCAGCCTATGCGGATTGGCTGATGCTGACGATAAGGATGTGACGCTGTCTCTCTGTGGCTGCTTCAGCAGTGACACCAAAGTGCTGCTCGCTTTTGTCATGCCGTGCGGAGTCAGAATCGATGGGAATGTCGGGAGTCTGGGAAGCATGTTTCCTCTTTCAAACAATAGCTCAACGGGGCTCAGGATGCCCGAGAAAAAAAATGCCAAATGTCTTGCTGGGCAGTTTTGCATACATCAAGCGTTAGTGGCAGTGTTCTGCATTTTACTTGTGGTTGTGCACTTGCTTAGCTTCACGGCTGGACATTCCCTCTTGCTCAGCAAGCGAGTTGTTTCCATTTAAGGGGGCCGACGCTGCTCTTAAAACCGCTTCCTTTAATTAACTGTTAAGTAAACTCTCTGAAACTTGTCAGCCTTGCTGCTTTTTCCCCACTGATTTCAAATATGCCCTTACTTTTTGAGTCAGTCAATTAGTTACCAAGGCAATTGGAGATAATTAGTCATTTTTGGAAGAACAAAACACAAAACAGTGTTAGTCATAAAACTGTAATCTTTATATTTTTCCAATACTATGAACCCTGGTGAGTGCAATAAGAGAATCGGTTTTCTGATGCACCGCTTGGAACTAATTTTACAGCTCATTAAACCTTGGTGGCACCAGTGGCAAGGGACCATTTTGAGTGCCATTTCAAACACCAAAGTTTAATGAGCTGTGAAATTAGTTCCAAGCAGTGCATCAAAAAACCAATTCTTTTATAGCACTCACCAGGGTTCATAGTATTGAAAAATATAAGGGTTACAGTTTTACGGCTAGCACTGTTTTGTCCATTGTTCCTCCAGAAATGACTAATTATCTCCAATTATCTTTGTAACTAATTTACTGACTCAAAAAATAATGGCATATTTGAAATCAGTGGAAAAAAAGCAGCAGGACTGACAAGTTTCACAGAGTTTACTTAACAATTAAAAGAAATTGTTGTAAAAGCCATGTCCCCCCTTAATAAAACGGGCCCTGAAAGGCATTTTGAGCCCACTGAATGAACTAGCACAATCGTTAGGTTGGGTGCTCAACGTCATCTTTGCCAAGTATAACAGCTTTTTACGAGCAGCGGAAACCTCACGTGTTCGTTGCAAGGTTAGTTGCTGCGTTCCGCCCTTTCCTGCACGTTTTAGGGTTCCGCCATCTTCCCGCATGTAGGTCATCGATTCTCCCAAGTGCATCACGAAGCAGAAACCTTGCAATTAGACTGCTTTTTCTTGCACCTCTGGCGAAGAGAAGCGTCCTCTGCTCAGTGTTGATGGGTCGCGGTGGTGCCTTTGCTTATTTAACGGTGTCTGCAACATGCCTGACGCTATCATGTCTGTCCATATTTATCTTTTTATGACACGATGACGACACGACGGCGACGCCGACGTCCGAGTTGGCAGACAACTCTAGACATGACATTGATGGTGACATGAACACGTCGGCCGGTCGAAAGTCTGTGTGGTGTGACTGGCTCGCTGACCGAAGATGCCAACAATACTGATCGGCCGAGCGGTCGCCAGGTGTCGATCGAGAAGTGAAAACTGCGCCCCAACAACACTCACGCCGTAATGAATGCAGTTCTGTTCTGTTAGTTCCTACAGTGTAATAAACATGGTAGGGTCCATGAAGTAAGTTCATACAACTCAACACTAGCGCTAATGTGATCCGTATTTCGGCTTACGACGCTCCGGCCGTTCACTTCGGCGACCATTCGTTTCCTGGAGTTGCAAACTGCATGTTTGTGTATGACCAGCAACTCTTGCAGAAAATATAAGCTCAGGTAAGAGCAGGGAAGTAGTTACAGAAGGTTTATTAGGTTATAAGGAATCAATATCGAGCAAACTTTTTGGCGTAAAGTGTAAAACAAAAGCACGGTGAGCATTGTTCCCACAGGGTGAAATCGCAGTTGCAGCCGAAACAGTGCTGTTGCTGGAGGTTAGCTAAGGTGGGGGCTTCATGGAACCTTACTGCACAACTGTTATTCAAGCGGTGTTCCGTTAACCATCCAGGAATCCTTGAAACCAGGTAGCAAACGTTGACGCCGCGTAAAGGGTGGGTCTCAGTGTAGTATACAGGCCAATTCCACGCTATTGCCAGTTCTTCCAGTGGATTAAAGCCTCGCGCCTGCTCAGTCAACATCGTGGGTTGGAATTTTGGTGGGGTGTTGCTTTTTTTTCTTTCTGCCTTCTAAGTGGCATGGTTTGCGAATCGTATTCGTGAATCCAAAACAAAACATTTTGGTTGAACTGTGGAACTACCATATCAAATGTCAATGCTTCGTTTATGTCATAGGCACGATTTGTTCAGTTTTAAACTCATGCTTTGTATATATAAAAAGGCACTTGTACTTGTAGAGGGAGAAATAGTGATGTCTGTATTTTTGCGAAATTCTTTATATAGAGTAAACATAGTTTCCTTCCATCCACTTAAACAAGGTAGGCTTGGGGGGGGGGGGGGGGGCGGTGGAAAGAATATATACACACACATATATATAGGGGCTCGTTGAAATAAGACAGAAATAAGGGTTGGCAGTCAAGAAAACCTCGGAAAGCAAAGGAGAGAATGTGGTAGGTCATTGAAACAGATAAAGAATTTGGAAAAACAGAAAGAAAGTGGAGGAAAAATGCCCGCCGGGTGGGATCCGAACCCACGACCTCCAGAATACGCGTCTGGTGCGATGACCACTATGACATATTAAAAATGAAGCCATACAGGTGCAAACGACAGCACTGCAGCTTACTGCAAAATTTTCACGGTGGGAGGAAATTTTGTCTGTGTTCAAACTTTGAACCAGGAAGGACTTTTTTTTGTTCCACCGTCACATTCTTTTTTGCTTTGCAGCCGCGTGGCTGCATTTTGGGTGGGCGTCAGTATTTTTCTTTGCTGTATGTAACCGTCTCCACATTAAAGGTTAAAGGTACCACGCAGACAAAACACAAGTTTGGTTCATTAAAAAAATTGCCTCGTTAGAATCATGCTGACACCACTTTTAACGCAAACTGTACTCAAATAAGCTATATAATTAAGAAAGCAGAGAATGGCTATGCAACCCACTAGCTCAATTCCTGCACTAGAACCTACGACGTAATATGCACAGCTGTGCGATTGGCTGAGGCCGGCAGATGCAAGCGCAAGTTAGGCAGGGCTTATAAGCTTGCAGAACGAGCTATTTTTCTGTGTAATGCTTAGGTATTTTATAACAGTAAAAATGATGGGGTAAACAATGGAAGTTACGAAAGCACACGTAAACATAGAAGCACCAGTGCATACTTCCTGTTGGTGCTGCACAGCAGTGTGGTGCTTTGGGGTTGTCTCACATGACACTGGCCTAGTGGCGTAAGCGACATTGTCTTGCGTGACCCTGTTTGCTGAGCATAGCCCATGTTTCACGAAAGCATTACTACCTACCATAACAAAAACAAGCCAGGTGTAAATACGGTCAGAAACGAAGCAAAGGCAGACAGCGGTCCTACGCGGTATGGTGCGCCATCTAGGAGGAATGACAATAAAAAAAGGGTTCAGCAGTCCGCTGCAAAGTAAATGGCGCACTAACATTTGCTTGAAGCTTTGTCCTTGTTACGTCATTGCAGGCGTCACAAAATGCGCGATTTGGCAGGAGAATTAGAATTTCAGCTTAAATTCATCCACTTCTCTCAACGAATAAAGCATTGCTTGCTTTATTCATTGCTTGCTTTATTCATTAAATCTTTTGAACAAACTTGTATTTTGTCTGCATGGACCAACTCGCCCAAGCCACTACTCTGCCTCCAACTGTGCTTGTGCTTCCTTGGGAACTCTGTGCAGTGTGCTGGTCCTTCCCAAGGGACGCCCAGGCTGCCCGGGACACCATCCTGCCCGGCACATCGGGATGGGGCTGCGGAGAGCACTGGCAACGGCGGTTCCCCCCTCAGCGAGGCCGGGTGCAGTGGGTTGGCCCGCACAAAGAGGCCCGCAGATGGGGTGCTCGGGGAGGGAGGTGAAGAAGAAGTGATCCCCTTGGATGACCGTAAGGGCCAGCACGGCCTGGTGAGCAGAGGAGAGGGCCACAGGCCGGCCAGCACGGCGCCGCTGGGAGCATCGGTATGTTGCAGGGTCTTTGTCCACCCCTGACACAGTCGTTCACAACTCATATTCGAGGTGTTGCGTGGAGAACCTGCACCTTGGCTATGAGGGAACGCCACCCCGACTTGAGGAGTGTTTAGGCAATCACTCCGCATCTTGAGCACGCGGTGAAAGAGCGTCTTTGTCTGACCTGCATTGTCGACTGGAGCAGGGCTCGGTTGATCACCTGGCCCATCATCGGCTCACTGCAGCTTTTCCAACTGGTACACCTACCTTACCAAAGCGTCAAGTCGTGTATAAATACAAGCATCCAGTAGTATATGCATCTATCGTAATGGTCTTGTTAATCGAATCTGGCCATTCAGCGGTCTTACCGGACATGCTTGTTTCTGCTCTGGCAGCGACTAGCTTAAAAAAAAAAAAGTAAAGGCGGACAGTGTTTCTGCGCAGTATGGTGGCGCCATCTAGGAGGACTGACAGTAAAAGAAGTGAGTTCGCTGCAGAGTAAACGGCGCTCTAATGTTCGCCTGAAGGCCTGTCGTTGTTACGTCATTGCAGACTTCACAGAACGCACAATGTGGTGGGAGAATCCAAATTTTAACTTAGATTCATTCACTTCTCTCAATGAATAAAGCATCGCTTGCTGCCGGTCAAGTGCTGGGAGCACTATAAAGCACCAAATCTTTTGAATAAAACAAACTTGTAATTTGTCTGCATAGCCATTTTAAGTGTCCAACGGAACCTGCCCCTCTGCTAAGGACGCAGGTTCCATCCCAGCTGTGGTGGCTGCTTTTCCTGTGGAGGTGAAGAGTGAGACCTCCCCGTGTGTCGAGATTTCGGCGCACTTTAAAGATCCCCAGGTGGTCAAAACTAATCCGAAGCCCTCGATCCACTATGGTGAGCCTCACAGCCGAGGCCTAGCTTTGGCGCGTGAAACCCGACAATCCATTGTTTGCTTGAATAAATGAGCCAGCGGAAGAACACTTCACAGGGAGGATACCGTAAACACTCCTTGATGTCAAGCGTTCTTCCACTGATTGATTTATTGAAGTGATCATGAACCAAAAAGGCTCGCTTTCCACGTTAGTCAAATGATTTTGTGTAATCAGTAAAGGCCACCCACTTTTATTTTGCTGCATTTCCTTAGTGTATCATCATCTCCAGTAGGAGTTCCCCAATAACTGGAGGCCTGCATTCAGTGTGCCTCGACAGTGGTGCATCTACGTGGTAGGAACGCAGGCTAGCTGCTGCCAGCTTGAAACAAGTGCCTATCTTGTGTCTGTTCTCAGGTCAGAGGAGGCGGACTTTTGCAAGCAGCTCCCAGGCCACCGAGTCAGCCTGTGGTGTCCGGGCCGAGGGAGGCAGGTGGACAGCAACCCAGCAGCTTTGGCAGTGGCGTGAGCGCCACCACACCTTCTGGAGAAAGCTCGGCTGACAGCAGTCTGCCAATGTCAGGAAGCCCGAATCTGGCTGGCAAGCATGGTCAGAGGCCCTGGGGCACATATTATAGAGGGAGAGGTCAGCGGAGGGTCATTCCCACTGCGATTAGATGGCGTACAAGCAGAGGTCGTGGCAGCACTAACTGCCAACAAGCCCAGCCCTCAGTCTCGGAAGACGTTGAAAATGCCCTGGCTAAACACCCGTAAGTCTTTTTGTTTATTGCTGCCCACATACTGTTTTAATTGAGATGGGTGTACTAGTTGAGCTCTTGGGTAACCAGGCAGCGTTCGCAGCAGAAAGCCTATTAAAAGGACACTAAAAAGGGGCGGCCTAGATTACTACGCCAATAATCTAAGTACACCCCTCTCACAGCAACTAGCAGTTGTTTAATAAGGCAGAAAATTCCAGAAGCGTAAACGCAGGCGACCACGCCCTGTACACTTCTGGGTGCTACGGTTGGAGATGTCACAAAAGTTGTGAACGGCAAGAACCCATTGGAGAAGCATCTATAAATGCTTTCCTCAAATAAACAGTTCTTCGATGGTTGAGCACGTGAAATAAATGCAAATCAACACTTTTATGTGAGCTTATCTTATTTAAAAAATACGGACTACAGCTTTTATAGGTTGTACTCACTGGCGAGGCACGCATGCCGGCAACCATGCGAGTTCACCGTCACTGGTTACGTCGGGCTCCGCGGGGTGGTGGTACTTATCTGTGCTAAGCACATGATGTGTGTTGGACGTTTCAAACTCTACCCCACCCAACGCAAAGTAACGCCTCGAGTCCGATGTGAGTGCAATTAATAATCTCTGTTGACACCACTGTTTGAGAATCAGGTTGAAATGGAGGGCAGTATGCCGAGCCTACGCCAGACACGTGTGTGAAAACCGCCCTCGGTGTCTACTGCCGCCCGAGAAAGGAAACGCAAAACCAGGCATCCATGAAAGCAAACATCTCGTCGTTTCAAGTTCACAAAAAGCGCAGATGCCCAGCACGCGCTATGTGCGGTTTGTACATCAGTCCTTCGGGTTCTTCGTCCTCCTTGCTACGTGGCTCATCCGAACCACGTGACATTTGTTGCGAGAGGTTCAAACACGATTGACAGCAGCATGCTGGGCGGTGGCGATGTGCTGCGAGGTAACGGCAGCGTAGCACGTGCCGACGTGCATTCGCCGATCACGCGATCACTTCCTGAGACATGGTGCTATGCGCCTTGGTCGAGAGGACTGCAGTTCACGTTGCGCACAAATTTCACATTAGGGAGTATCGTAATCGTCAGGCATTTTTTACTCATGAACTCCCTGGAAGCCACCAGGGGGAGGGGTAGTCTGGAAGGGCACAAGAAATTGTCCATCCGTTTTGTTTGGCTCGCATTGTATGCCACCATTGTTTCGTGCATCGTCTACCTCGTCGGTCCCTTCTTGGGTCCTGTCCGCCCTGGCAACCAATCGGGAATACTGTTCTCGCTACTGTAACAGGGGGAAAGCGCGAAGACGGAGCTGAATGTGATTACCCAGGCACCAAGATAGATAGCCACATGTCCACTTGTGATGACTGAAGCACAGAGCTCTCAGCTGCCACATCCCAAGGTTATAGATACTTTGCCTGTTGCTTACGCTGTGAACGGGAAGTCACGATGCCTTTTATTTATGTGCTTGTTATGATTGAGGCTTGGGCAAGTTGGTTTATAGTTAGCAAAGAGGGGAACAGCGCAAAACAGATGATACACTAGCTGAAGCAAAAAGGACTACCACAAATGCTTGTGGTTGTCCTTTTTTCCTGTAGTAGTCCTTTTTCCTCGTCTTGTGCACTGTCCGTTTTGCGCTGTATCCCTCTTTGTTTATCTATGAGCTTCTACTTGGTCAAAGTAACGCCACTGCAGTGCCAAACAAAAGATTTCTCTGTCATAGGAATCGGTAAAACACGAATGTGAAATGTGCAGCGAAATCTGCAGCTGAGCATGATTTGCGGGTCATTGGCTGTCTTGTGGGTGTGCTTGGCGAGCGACGTCCTGCTGGCGGGTCGCTTCGGCAAAGGTGTACTGGCGTCATTTCTGCGACGGATATGACGTCAGTGAAATCTTGGGGCATCACGGCATAAAACACTTTCGTGTTAAAACAAAACCCGAAAACGAACAACCCTAGGTATACCGTACTTAGTACTAAAGGTTCTTCCCCTCAAGAAGACCCTGTGTGCAGGGGTGCACCCTTTACAGGCCGCTTGCTTCGCTGTACTGGTGCCACTTCCGTGACGGATATGACGTCACCGAAATGTTGGTGTCTCTGGGAATAAAACACTTTTGTGTTAAGGAGGACTACCACAAACGCTTGTGGTTGTTCTTTTTTCTTTGTGCTGTACCCCTCTTCGTTTATCTATGAGCTTCTACTTGGTCAAAGTAATGCCACAGCAGTGCCAAACAAAAGCAAAAAAAAAACAGTCTTAGATTAGTTGTTCCCAATAACTGCATGCATTAAGATTGTGGCTTGCAAGAGCTGTCTTCTTTATTGCTGTCTGGCTCTACTTCCAGTTGTCATCGTGAGCATGCCAGCTTGTGCCAACCGGTTGGCAGCGTCCCCAATGTCCACCCACTGCTTAGCAGCCGGCGTGTTTGCCCAATGAAGAAACACAATTTTGGGATACCGTGCTACAGCGATGGAACACAAGCAGCGGAAGGAGGGGTGAGATACGAGCCAGAATCGACAACGTCGGCTACAAAAGATTGGATGCTGAAAAAAAAGGGTGTCCTTGTGGCCATCTCCTCTGCCTTGCAGGATAACGTGGTGCTGATCCCCAGTGAGCCCGCAACCAGTGGGCTTGAAGTTTCCAAGCAGCCATGGAGCAAAAAGCGCAAGCGCCTTGTGTGGTATCTGCGCTACCCGCAGTCTCTGCCAAGGCTGCAGGCTTGCCTGAGCAATTGGATGGCGGCCATGCGGCGATGCGAGCTGGTGCGTGTCTCTTGGTTGAGTTTGTTGGTGGGCGTAATTTCCATGGTCGGGACGACCGGGGGGAAGGAAATGATAGCACAGCTGTGGTGGTGTCGTCTTGTTTGTCCTGAAATGCCTCCTTTAGGGGGGGACATGGCTCCTAAATTAACTCCCTTTAATTTTTAAGTAAACGTTGGGAAACTTGTCAGCCTTGCTGCTTTCTCTCCCCTTATTTCAAATATGCCATTATTTTTTGAGTAAGTCAGTTAGTTCCCAAGGTAATTAGAGATAATTAGCCATTTCTGGAGGAATAATAGACAAAACTGTGTTGGTCATAAAACTGTAATCTTTACGTTTTCCAATACTATGAACCCTGGTGAATGCAATAAGACAAGCGGTTTCTTGACGCATCGCTTGGAACTAATTTTACAGCTCATTAAACTCCACGCGCACTCAAAACACAAAAGAAATGCCGAAACTGCGCGTACAGGTTCAGGCATAGTTGGTACACAGAGCCAACAATGGTGGATCGTCGCAGGAAATGCGAGAAATAAGCCACGAAGTTGGCCAGCAACGAAGTTGACCAGCAACCAGGACAGCCATGGCCTCAATGACTTCGTTTAGGCCATGCCAGGGGTGCCTAATGAGGAAAATTGAAGAGAGCGTGGTTGGTTTTTCCGCGTCTCATAGGGATTTGCACGCTCACCGCTTCACATGCACGTGTAATATTTGGCTCAGGTATTCCTGGCAGTGTAATCTAAACGTTGCGCAAGTTTACTTGCACTGCTTGAAGAGTGTTGCAGGGTTTCTTTAAAAATTGCGGAGATGGTCAACTTGGACAGATCGTACTGCTTAACCAGTTTTTTTCTCCCTGCATAAGATCGTCTACAAGCCCAAAGAAAACAACTGATGGCTCCTCAGTGGCACTTGGCATGTTCCAGCTTCATGGCATGCATTTCACGTTGCTTCATGTTTTTTTTTTGTTTATTTTTTCACCTTTGTCTCGGCCGAACTGGACAGGAAAGTGTGAGCAAGCATAAATTGGGTCTGCCGAAATTTATGCCTAGCAAATTTTGTGGCCCTACAAAATCCATTCGGCCGATTTTTCCATTTTCAGACAGGCTAATTGGGAGAAACACGTGCCTCACAGGTGTTGTCACAGTGGCAACGCCAACTTTCTGCAAGTTCGCCATCGTCTCCCCTATTTTATCCCCTATGTCACTCCACCCATCTTCCATGGTGTGATCCCCCCATCCTCCTGTCCTGCAGACAAACTTGGGGGGGGGGGGGGGGGGCAACGTGGAACCCACCCCGACAACGTCCTTTTTTGTTTTGCTTTTTTCTCTCCAGTTTTCTTTTTCTGGCTGCAATCAGTTTTGTTGGGAAAGGATGATCCCCACGCAGTGCATTTACACTTCACGTTCGTGGAAAGTGGCGACCGCGTACGCCAGGCGCAGTCGGGCGATAGTCGTTCGTTTGCTGTACTCAAGTTTTACTCTCACGCCAGTTCATTATATCTGGAACCAAATGCCATTGCCTCAACGCATGCTGTGACGGCGATGCTGCGTTCGTTCATTGTAACCGAGCATTCGTTATAACTGCAGGCATTATAAGTTGGCTTGACTGTACTTATAATACGGCTGTAGTACTTTGCAAGTACAGTAATACCTCGTTAACTCAAAGTAGTAAAAACCGGGAAGTATTTCGAGATAAGCGGATTTTCGAGGTAAGCAAAGTGGAGCGAATTGCCATGAAATATCGAGTTCTTTGCAAAAATGGCGCTACTACTTACCAGCTCTTCAACAGCAGCTTCCAATCTTGCTTTTCGTAAAGGTTTGAAAGAGAAAAAAAAACATACAAGAGACATTCACCGGCAGGGTTGCTTGACAAAGTTGATATGCCTCTAGGCTCAGACTTCACATTCAGGGAAAAGCTTCGGCTTTGTGGTAGGCGCGGCTAAACAAGAAAAAATCGAGGGCCTTAGGCGCGGCATAATCGCGGGAATCTTGTGAACCGGTTCGAGGCGGCGAAATTTTCGTCCCACTCTGAGTCAAGATTTCAAGATATCGACAGTTTAACACAAAAAATCTTCGAAATAAAGGGCAACAAGGACATGGAACGTATAGGAAGTGGTTCAGTGCTGTGGAAAGTTTCGACTTAGCTGATTTTTCAAGATATGCGAGTTCGAGTTAACGAGGTATTACTGCACATTCTTTGGTACTTGCGGACTGCAAATACAATTAATACGGAAAACTGATTTTTTTTGTTGTTGTTTCAAATTTTCAGTTCTCAAGAGTATATTAAAGGGGTCCTGAAATACCTTTCGCCGATGCGTGGATGTACATGTAACCAAATAAAGCAATGTATTAGCAATCTCCTCCCGCAAGAATTTTGTTGAAGCGATGAGTATTAGCTGAGAAATCGGAAATCAAAAACCGCGCATTATCGTCGCGCCGCGTTTCCTCCTCCTTTCAACTTACTCTCCGCTGTTGACGGCGAGCGAGCCTTCCCTCCCATGATGCTGCGCTCCCCGGCGGTGACGTACTTCCGCTATTGCGCTGCTCACACAGCCGTCTGCTACGGGCAAGCTTTCTTGACACCATGAATCTCGCACTCCGCTCAAGGCTGGAAAAGCGAACGAAAAATCTGGCCCCATGTGTGCGGCGGCCTGGCCTTGCCCTTTCGCGGTGTACGTTGCTGCAGAACTTTGCTATTGGCGGCACGCGACTTATTATCGGCGGCGAACGCGCAGCCGCACGGGGAGGATCCTGCGCTCGCTCCCTTGGATGCACAGCGCACTGTTTATCCAAAAAGCACCGTATCAGATGTGGCCCCGCTGGTGCCGGGTCTTATTTTATGGCGGTGGTAATTCCTGCCGGCGGCATGTGAAAAAGACATTTTAAACCGATACAGAACCCATGCACAAAACGCCAGTTCAGCTTGGGGCGACGCGTGGTGGAGAGCGGCAACGTTGGCAAAACATGCTCCACCGCGGCTCTGAGCTTTCTAGCGCTGAAGCGAGCACCATTTCTTTGACAATATCAAACATCGGTTGCCCTGGCAACAAAGCACAAACCGCTTTAGAAGTCAGTTACGGTTGCGTGATCCCGGTTCAGCTTGGGGCCCCACCTCGCGGCATATGGGCACTGCAGGCATACTACTCACTCCTATTTGGAAGTGCGAGATGCGTTTGGCATTACAGGAGGCGATGGTGTGTGTTGTGGACGCCTTTGTTTCGCGATGAAATGCGACGTTGTGCTTCTGCGGGTGGATAGTGCTTCCCATGTCTGGATTATCTTTCTCAAGCGGCGTACGACTCAACCTCGCATGGGGTATGTGCAGTGTGCGTGGCTAAAAGCCATCTCGGCTTGTGCACCAGAGTTAAAGGGACCCTGCAACACTTGCCATCGACTACTAGTAATGTATTTTGGGATAAAGTCTATTGCCCCAGAAATCTCCTCCCGCAAGAATTATGAAAATCCGTTCACAATTAACGAAACTACGCGCGATGAGAAATCGCGCATAATCGTTCCCTCTCAACTCGACCGCGGGCTACGCGACGAAAGCTGTGCGCTCTCTCCCGGAGAGGGGGGCGGCTCGCGGCGTTCTCTTCGGCGGCCTTCGATATATCACATGCCGGGTAGTTTTCTCCTTTTCTCCGCAACGCGGAGGGGCCTATTTCCGGTCTGGTGCCACAAAAAAGCAGGCATGGGTGCCTGCTCGCAAGTGCGCGCTCAGGCTGGTAGGGCGTTTTTGAAGCAATAAATGTTTGTAGACGAGTGGTCCCGTTGAAAGGGAAGTATTGAGCACATCACTCAAACTCCGCGTGCACTCAAAACACAAAAGAAACGGCAAAACTGCGCTTACAGGTTCAGGCATAGAAGAGGTTCGTACACAGCGATGACGACGACGGAAATGGGAGAATCTAGCCGCGAAGTTGACCAATGGCAGCCGATCGGGCAGCCATGGCCTATGTGACGTCCCTTAGGCCATGCCAGGGGTTGCATAATGAGGACAACTGAAGAGAGAGCGGTTGGTTTTTCCGCGTCTTTCGCATCGATTTGCGCGCTGACCGCTTCACGTGTACGTGTAATATTTGGCTCAGCTATTCCTGGCAGTGTAATCTAAACGTCGCGCAGGTTTACTTGCACTGCTCAAAGAGTGTTGCAGGGTCCCTTTAAGTGACTTGCTGTTCGTCCCCGCAAACCGCGCGCGAGGTAAGTGCCGAATTTGCGAGGGGCAGGAGGAGGCAACCCATCGTCTGTCAATCGCGGTTCGGACGGTTCGGACTTGCAACGCATGTTGTGATGTTGTGTTCGTTTGAAACGCATCTCTGGATTGTTTGGAAGTTGAATAAAATGTATGCGTCAAACCCGGGCATTCGGCTCAGGGCGTTATCTGCGATTGCAAGAAAGAAGTGCCACGGGGCTTCAACGCTTTCTTTATGGAGCGTACTCAAGTAAGAGAATATTCATGTCGTGTTATAGCCCTGTTGCATTCATACAAACGGTTAAGCGTTTGTTTACACTTGTTTCGTTTGTTGTAAAATGTCCAAGCACTCCGGCACTCCGCTGGCAGATCAGCCGGCGAGCCGACGCTGAGCAGACGACTCATTTCTTTGCCGGAAGTGCGTAAAAAAGCCGCCCAATAGCAGGATGTCTAGCTCATGACGAACATCTGGGAATCGATGATGTAGACATGTGAAGATGGCGGCGTCCAAAAACACGAAGGAAAGGGTGAGAAAAAATCGACAAACTTTGCAACAAAAGTGTGAGCTTTCCGCTGCGCATAAAAGAGTAATACTTGGCACAGATGATGTTGACGACCCAATCTAACGATTGCACTAGTCAATTTAGTGTGCTCAAAACGCCTTTCAGGGCCCCTTTAAGGAAAACAAAGGAAGGAATGGTGACTCGTCGGTTTTCTTGCACACTTGACTGGTGATGCTGTAGAGCTAATTGGGCAGTGGGCCACCTCCGAATGGCCCTCTTAATGGCTCAACAAGTGCGAAGGCGCGTATGTAGCAGCAGCAGCTAGACAAGGGAAAAAAGTTGCCCAGAATCGTGATGCGGCAAGCTTGATTTCTGAAACACCCCACCCCCCTCCCACATGTGCTCTCAACTTGCGTGCAGTGTACCGAGGAACTGGACAATCTGAACCTCTGCTCAATCCAGACCGGCCATCAGACCAACCAGGAGGTCCAAAGCAGTGCTCCAAGCGTTGACGTCGATGCTCTAGTAGAGGCAATTGAGACTGGTGTGTTTCCTGTTTATATGTACTTCTGTCTGTGGCATGCAGTCTGCTGCCCCATCAATGGTGCTCCACTGGCTGCTGCGACCACAAGCTTCAGCCCACGGGTAGAGGCAGTTCAACTGACTGAAGGGGAAAGTTTAGGAGCAGGGACTGCTGCAACTGGTTCAGCATCGAGCCCAAATGGAGGGGCGCAGTGGGAAGCTCATGTCTCCTCTAGGCCCAATTCTGGGACAACGAATGTTTCTGATGAAATGGCAGTGACATCCACAACGGCAAGTTCGGCTTCTGCAGCAGGTCTGCTTTTGGCGGTAAGTTCTTATGATTGCTTGTATGTGGAATGCTTGGGAGCACTGGAATTGCAACGCGCTAGCGGGCATGTCAGGTGGTGTTCTTTTGTATTTCGCGGGCATCATCAGTAAGCTGAAAAACACTAATACTTAACAGATAGAAAGACAGAAACTGTTTATTCGGACGTTTTGCAAACCGCTCTGCAACTGTTTAACTGTTTTTTTTCCCCAGCTTCGTCGCTTCAGAAGCTTGGTAATTAATCTCGACTAATTATTGCAGTGTGTTGGGTCTTATTAGGCGAAATACAAAAATAGTGTCACACACTACATACAAAAGGGAGTAACGCATTTCGTTGTGTCGTCTTAGAGTGCATTGGCGTATTTTTAAACTCTGGATAGAGTTAACTGAAACGCCCTGTATCTACTAGAGGAACAGCTATCGCTCGAGTGCCTGCAACATGGCTTCTTTTTCTCCTGTTGACAAAGCCAACAGTGGTGGCATTTTTTTTTCATGTTCATCTTGCATGAAGCATTTGACTAATCTCTAATGAATAAATCATTTAAGAGCTATGCCTTTACATTAATAAAACACTTTGGAAGGTCTTTTAATGAAAGCATTGGCTTTTGTGGCCACAGGCAACTTTTCAGCCTGTTAGTGAACCATGCCAAGTAGAAACTGAATGCTTCTTGGGGTACATGACGGCATGCTTGTTGAAGCGGAGCTCGCATAGACACTAGCAGAAGATTTCCCGGTAGCACACATTAGCGTCGCTAAATAAAAAGTAGCTTTTTTTAGTGGCTTTAGTATACATCAGTATGAAATTCGTTTGATGGGGTCGATGGCAGTATGGCTAGCTGCGTTGCCTAGAGCTCATTTTTTGTAATGCAAAAGCGGTTCTTGGTAGGTTTTTTGACAATGCTGTCGGTTCTTGGCAGGAGCTTCGGCAGTGCTGTCATGCTGGCGTGCAGGTGAAGCAAAAACGCCATGCAACAGGGGCAGCCGTTTGTCCGAGCCCGTGCTCTAGCAGAAGGGAGATTGTTGGGACAGGGGATGTTGTTGGGGCCTCGTCGCCCCGTCCTCCAAGCGGGCCCACTCACGTGGCCATTGTGCCATGCCGTCCTCCACGCAGGCAAGTGGCGGAAACAACCTCGTGCAAGACTCGCGGGGAGAAGACCTGCCTGCCCCACCTCCCTCGAAGAGGCCTGTCGAGGAAGCCATCACACTAAAGCGACTAAAGCGACAGGAGGCGCGAAGGCTTAAAATCCAGAAGAGGCGTCGACAGCGCATTGCCGAGGGAATGGCGACTGCGGGAGCCTCCAGCCCTGCACGTGCGGAGGACCCCAGCGGGCCACTTCCTTCACTTGAGGCTCCAGGACCCTCGGGGGGACCTCGAGAGGTGCGTGCTCGGCGACTGTGGCGATGTGGCCGCCCCCGCGCCACTCTTGGCAGCCGGCAAGTTTTCCCGGCTGCACGCCTTTCCCATTGGTGCTCAGAAAGATTTGCGTCAGTGTAGCACGACATTTACTGTTATCGCAAGGAGACTCATCTCGCTCTTCACGCACCTGGTGAAGCGGCTTGCTGCAAGAGGGTGTTTGTGGCTAGCGAGGCATACTTGTTGCTGCGGTTGTGACAAGGTTTCACTTCTCCTTTATTTGGTCATGCATAGGAGCATGCAAAGTTTGTGTGGCTCAGTTCTGTAGTGCGAACCGAAGGGCCACATACGTAGCATGCTCCACCGAAACAGTTTTGCCTAAAAACATTTTCAAGCAAAAGGTCGCCCTCTTACAGCAGCAGGTAGGCTGCTTGGCGGCTGCCAAGACGCTTGCTATGAGGCAGGTGTTCTAGCAGTTTTTTTTTTTTTCATTTCAATTTTCACGTGGCGGGCCCACTGCCAGGGTTTTTCAGGCACTTTTGATAATAAATTAGGCTCATAACACAGTCATTTTTCAGCACATTTCATCACGCTGGTCACCATCTCCGCGGACAGAGATTTTTTTTTCTTTAAAGGGGCCATGAAGACCGAACACAAGTTTGGTTCGTTCAAAAGATTGACTCATTAGAATCATGCTGACAGCACTTTTAACGTATAAACTTTGCTCAAATAAGCTCTATAATTAGGAAAAAAGGGAATGGCCATGCGACCCATTAGCTCATTTCCCGCAACAGAACCTATGATGTCATACCAGCCAGCTTTGCAATTGGTGGAGGCCGACAAAAGAAAACGCAAATTAGACAGGGCTTATAAGCTTGCCGAACAAGCTATTTGCACTAAAATTTAGGGCACATTCTTTTTAAAGCAGTAAGAATGGTGGGACAAGCAGTAAGCACACGTAAACATAGAAGTACCGATGCGTACTGCTGTTGGTACTGTGTGCACTATGCTTGGTTTAGCTGCTTGGTTTAGCTTGGTTTAGACTGCGGGGCTTTGGGGTTGTCTCAGACGACACTTGCCAATTGGCACAAGCAACGGTGTCTTACGTGACCATATTTGTCGAGCGAGCGCTACGTTTCACGAAATGATTATTTTCTCCCTGAACAAAAACGAGTCAGGTTTAAATACGGTCAAAAACAAACCAAAGGCAGAAAACGGCGTGCCGTGGAATGGTGGCGCCATCTAGGTTCACTAACAGTAAACAAGGCCTCGCAATTGGCTGCAGAGTGGTCGGTTGCTGTGATGTCATTGCAGACCACGAAAACGCGCGGTTTAGCGTCAAAATCAAAGTTTTAACCTAAATTGAATTATTTCTCAGTGAATAAAAGATCGTTTGCATTCGGACAAGCGCTGGGGGCATTTAAAACACGAAATCTTTCGAATAAAACAAACTTGTATTTTGTCTTCATGGCTCCTTTTAATTAATAAAAAAAAGGCAGTGCTTTTTCCCGTGCACAAATCTAGCTTTGTTAATCTTCAGCTGGGCTTTTAAAAATCGTGAATGGAGTAAATGGCACGTAGGTTCACTACAAATAATGAGGTGGAAATTGTGCGCTGCGTGACAATTCCTGCTGCTTCACGGGGAAATCAGAAAGCCATTGTACAGTGGGCGTCCCATGTGCAACTCAAGAACTTGCAAAGCCTTTCAAAACTTTGTTGTGCGATAGACGTTGCACGGTATGGGGCCCTCATCCTTCATCGGACAGTTGAATCGTGTTGTTTTGAGCACACTTAAATCATTCTTCTGGTTCCATCTGCACTGTGCATAAATATTTAATAAGCTTCCTTTAATTTAAACTCCATTTAATACAAACAAATTTTTGGTCCTCCTCTGGTTAAAGTTTGCAAGGTTGGACTGTCCTAGAATGGGCATCAGCAAGGAACCATATCAAAAGGCCCAGAAAATCGCCTAGCTTTCACCAAGTGTTCTGGTCTTTTCTGGATAACACAAACTGTTTCTCAAGCTTTGCTGGCTGTTGTTTTTTTAATGTTTTTCTTTGAAGGGACACTAGAGGTTGAATAACGTGTTTTTTAAGGGGGGACACTAATCTTGAGGATATTTTTGTTATTTTTTAACCTCGGTGCTTGAGATTTCCACATGAAATGTATTTTAGCATCCTGAGCATAAATATGCAGTCAGTTTTCATCAATGGGGTGTAAAATCAGAGTTGTACAACATGTTATGCCGCTCCATTTCGGACAGTTTTTTTCATTATCTACCTATGAAATACTCAAATGCTTTTTATCCCTTTGTGCTCTAGAAGGACCAGGGAGTGCAACTATACCACAGAAGTAATTTTAGCATTGTTTCTGGAAACACTGTAAACTTATTAATGTCAGGTCATCATTTTCCAATGTTTTTGAAAAATGCACGGCATAAAATCTTGTGTTAGAAAAATGAAATTCCATTTTTTTGTTATTTTACTGCACTGCTCAGTTCATAACCTTTCAAAACCCGCCGCGGTGGCTCAGTGGCTAAGGCGTTGCGCTGCTGAGCACGAGGTCGCGGGTTCGATTCCCGGCTGCGGCGGCCGCTTTTCTGATGAAGGCGAAAAGCAAAAATGTCCATGTGTACGAGATTTCGGCGCACGTTAAAGATCCCCAGGTGGTCAAAATTAATCCGGAGCCCTCCACTACGGCGCCCCTCATCGCCTGCGTTGCGTCGGCACGTTAAACCTTACAATCAATCAATAACCTTTCAAATGCAGCAAGAATGATGCAAATCTGGCCAGTACATCCCAAGATATTGCACCCGACAGTTGACCGCATGGGGAAAAAAAAATTGGTTCTGAGAAAACAAGGCACGAAGTTTGGAAACATACCGGTAGGCAAGAATGGTCATTTAGGTGATTTCAAATCAAGGAAGCTTAGTAAATCCTTAAGGTACAGCTATAAAATTTTGCAGGTACATTCTTTGTGACCTGTAGACTGCAAATAAAAATAATTCAGGAAATTAATTTTTTGGCAAATTTTCGGTCCTGAAGACCAGTGTCCCCCCTTAACTGAAAGATCATACTTTTACTAGCCCTCTCGGCTATTTTTTGACGATCAGCCATTCCTTGTTTGCTTGTAAGCTAACGTATGGGATAACAGAGGACCCCCTTCTAGCTCCGCTAAAGAAACCATGACCAGCCGTACTCTAGCTACAGCAGAATCCGAAGACTCGCACACGGGTTTGGGTACCCAAGCACGGTGGACAGACTCCGGCAATGGAATTTCAGGCTTTATTGCCTGGCAGATACAGTGTACATACCAGACAACGCGACTGACGATCACGGGGAGTAGTGCTCCTTTCCGTCGCTCAAGCCACCGGGACTCGGGCTCCGATATCAGCCAGCGCGCAGCTGTGGGAAGAGGGGCTTCCCAACAGTCGACTGGTCAGAATGGAATGTCGGAGTAGAGTGCCCGTTTAGCCGGTTGGATTATCAGTCATCATGGCCTTGAGAGTAGCCACTCCTGAACCGACCAACACAGACTGAATCACCCTTGTTGATGTGGAGGCACAGGTCGGCGATCAGGGTTAAGATCGCGGTTGTAATTAAGGTGTGGTGGTCATTGTGCGTACCTTCCCTCATTGTTACGGGAATCAACAGTGGGCAGAAGCATGACAGAGCTCCTTTTGGAAGACAGGTGAGTGCGTTATAGAGTGGAATGACAGCTGACCGCAGTCCCTCCTGAGCACTGGGATCATGATCCTCTTGTCAAAGGGGACGTGGGCCTAGAAACTAAAAAGTCTGCTCTGCTTTGAAATGGGTGGGAACTTCGGCAGTGATGTCATGCTGGCGTGCAGGTAAAGCAAAAACGCCATGCAACAGGGGCAGCCGTTTGTCCGAGCCCGTGCTCTAGCAGAAGGGAGATTGTTGGGACAGGGGATGTTGTTGGGGCCTCGTCGCCCCGTCCTCCAAGCGGGCCCACTCACGTGGCCATTGTGCCATGCCGTCCTCCACGCAGGCAAGTGGCGGAAACAACCTCGTGCAAGACTCGCGGGGAGAAGACCTGCCTGCCCCACCTCCCTCGAAGAGGCCTGTCGAGGAAGCCATCGCACTAAAGCGACTAAAGCGACAGGAGGCGCGAAGGCTTAAAATCCGGAAGAGGCGTCGACAGCGCATTGCCGAGGGAATGGCGACTGCGGGAGCCTCCAGCCCTGCACGTGCGGAGAACCCCAGCGGGCCGCTTCCTTCACTTGAGGCTCAAGGACCCTCGGGGGGACCTCCAGAGGTGCGTGCTCGGCGATTGTGGCGATGTGGCCGCCCCCGCGCCACTCTTGGCAGCCGGCAAGTTTTCCCGGCTGCACGCCTCTCCCATTGGTGCTCAGAAAGATCTCGTCTTTGTGGCCCCATTAACAAGCAAGCACTGCTGCTTTGGGGGATGTATTTGTATTCACAGCAGTCGTAATCTGCCAACATAAGCCAACTTCATTTTACACTTTAGTAATGTCTCTTTAAGTAATGTCCCACTGGTCTTAGAAACCGTTTTTATTGCTTTCCAACCAATTTTGATGGAACCTCATGGGCTGTTTCAGTTTTTTTAGTTGATTTTAATTATATAATTAGTTTTGATGTGAGGATATTAGTTAACAAGGTAATTAAAAATCTTCCTAGATTGTTCTTGAGAACGATAGGGGAAAAAACTATTGGACAAAAAATTACCAGTGGGGCATAAACAGATACTACCAGAAGCTGTGAAAAACAAAATGTGGGAAGCAGTTCTTTTGTTTTGCAATCACATACAAGTTTACACCAATTCTAACTTCTAGGTTTGAACTGCTCCTGCTAACCAATTAAAAATAACGCTAATTAAACAACTGCTGGAACACAAAATGCAAAGTCTGCTTCCCATATTGCATGGTGTAAACATTCAGCTTCCCAGTGCAAAAGAAATGGTCTTCCTAGCTGCACTACATGCTGGGATCTCGAGAATCTCCTATCACTGCGATACCCGTCGTGGCGAAGAAGTGGGGAATTACGGAAAAATTGTTATTTCTTTTTGTTGAAATTGGGCCGCCATGGCTTTTATAAGTACATGGTACTCTTCCAAGGACGGAATTTTTGGAGGAAAGTCTGTGCAAATCAAGAGAAAATTGTGACCTAGAAAATTGATTTTGATTGTAGGGTTTAACGCGCCGACGCAACGAAGGCGATGAGGCGCGCCGTAGTGGAGGGCTCCGGATTAATTTTGACCACCTGGGGATCTTTAACGTGCGCCGAAATCTCGTACACACGGGCGTTTTTGCTTTTCGCCTCCATCAGAAAAGCGGCCGCCGCGGCCGGGAATCGAACCCGCGACCTCGTGCTCAGCAGCGCAACGCCTTAGCCACTGAGCCACCGCGGCGGGTGACCTAGAAAATTGCTTTAATGGAAAATTTTGCGGCCCCAAAGACCCATGTGCCCCCTTAATGTGCCTTTGGAGCTTATCAGTCTGCTCAGAGAAACCACGGTGCTATTGGGGAGGTTTTGCTTTCCCTGCCCACACACTTTCACCAGTTCTGCTTTGTTTTAATATTCCACGCTGGCCTGAGCTTGGGGGCTGGCCAGCAATTGCCCAGCTGATTTCCCCTAGCCGGTCAGCCAGGTTGCAACGCAGAGGTCGGTAATACCTACAGAGGCCCTGGCTGGTGCTGGGAGAGTGACTTCCTGTAATTATTAAAGCCGGAGACAGCTGTGCATGCAGTAGCAAGATGTGCAAAAGCTTAGGGCCATGAAGACAAAATGCAATTTTTTTTTTTAAGATTTTGTGTTTTATTGTACCCCCAGTGCTTGTCCGGAAGCAAACGATGCTTTATTCACTGCGAAATTAATCAATTTAAGCTAAAATTTTGATTCTCGCTCCAGAACGTGTGTTGGAACGCTTGCGAATGACTTCATAAGAACAGGTCTTGCAGCTAAACTTGGAGTGGAGTGGAGACTTGCTTACAGTTAGTCAACCTAGATGGCGCCACCATTCCACGGCAAGCCGTTTTCTGCCTTTGGTTTGTTTTTGACCGTATTTAAACCTGACTCGTTTTTGTCCATGGAGAAAATAATCATTTCGTGAAACATAGCGCTCGCTCGACAAATATGGTCACGTGAGACACCGTTGCTTGTACCAATCGGCAAGTGTCGTCTGAGACAACCCCAAAGCCCCGCAGTCGTGTGCAGCTAAACCAAGCATAGTGCATGCAGTACCAACAGCAGTACGCATTGGTACTTCTATGTTTACGTGTGCTTTCGTAAATTCCACTGCTTGTCCCACCATTCTTACTGCTTTAAAAAGAATGTGCCCTAAATTTTAGAGCAAATAGCTTGTTCGGCAAGCTTATAAGCCCTGCCTAATTTGCGTTTGCTTTTGTCGGCCTCCACCAATTGCAAAGCTGGCTGGTATGACATCATAGGTTCTGTTGCGGGAAATGAGCTACTGGGTCGCATGGCCATTCCCTTTTTTCCTAATTATAGAGCTTATTTGAGCAAAGTTTACATCAAAAGTGGTGTCAGCATGATTTTAATGAGGCAGTCTTTTGAATGAACCAAACTTGCATTTTGTTTTCATGACCTCTTCAAGCAACCTATTTCAGCAAACAAAATTAGTTGGCATGTTGCCTTCCCTTTTGGCGGGTTTTGCATGTTGCATCGCTTTGGTGCACCACCATGATGGGCATTTCCACCCACTTGCATCGAAAAAGAGATATAGTAATTGGTGGAGAAATACTGTGCGCACTGTGACGTAACATATTTTACTCCACAGAAGTGGTTGGCATTACCAGCCCCATGCGTCTTAAGAGCAAATATAGGGTGTGTTTGCCCAAAAACAAAGGGTAAAATTTTTCAGCAGCAAAGAAAAAGCCAGGGTTTCAGAGAGTTGGCAATCTCGCACTCCGAGCACGGCACTGCAGAAGGAACCACAATTCGTATTTTGTGTGCATTGTTCCTTGCCCAGCCGTTTGCTTTGTGTGGTCACGCCATGTCCTGAAGGGGGGCAGATGATAGCGTATGCTTTCCATCTGTAAGATGGCTCTGCATGAAAAGCCAGACTTACTTTTTCTGGGATGTCATGCACGCTTACCATCTCTCATGATTTAAAGGGCCTGGAATCATTGTAAAACTTAGGTCGCAGTCAGATTCCTGATGAGCCAATGAAATCCCTGCGTGGCCGCTGTCAACGATCGGGTCGTTCATTGCTCGAGAGCAGAAGTTCGAGCCAACGAGATACGCTGGCAGTGCGGAAGTGACCAGCACAAACTCATGACGTGTTTGGATGTTGTTTACTCAACATTCAGAGAATGTGGATTGCGCGAGGTCCTCTGCTGGCTGCTCGGTTGCGTTCCAAACACTTTAAAATTGATTTTAAATAATATTTTGCAGATGATGTATGTGTGCTCACACCAATCTATCTCCGAAGTTATCTCACCTTCAAAATTTTGTGTCAGTACCCCTTTAAAGGGGCCCTAAATAGGCTGCCGAATGTTACGATTTTGCGTGCGTAGTCACTGGAGTACTATCCAAGGAACGTCATCCCGCAAAAATTGTTTAAATGCGTAAGTATTAGCCGAGTTATCGCTCATTAAAAGGTGCCACCCATAAGGCCTGAGGCTCTCCTCCTCTAGTTGCTCCTCCGAAGCACTGTGGAAGCCACGACGTCATCGACCCGGCGCAAGACCACCGAGAGAAATAGGGCAACCCATCACCCTCCTTGATCTACGTGCAGTCATTGGCTGCGCTAAGCCCTCCGTGCGCTTTTTTTTTAGCACTCGACGCGCATGCTCCGCCCACCAGATTCCGGTTGCATGGCGAGCGCTGTCGCTGTGGTTCGCGTTCGCGGCGCCGTACTGGGCAATGTCTTGTGCGTCATACAGGCGCGTCAGAGCCAGAAAGAACTGCGTCAAAGCGCGGCAGTGTGGCGGCAAGGTATGGTTGGGGAGCCAGGAGAGACAGTGGAATCTTTTTTTCGTGTTTGTGTGGCCCCTGCTTTACGCAGAGGTGTAATATTTGGTATACGTTGTCGCGAAGGGGTACTCTAGCGATTGCGCGATTGAAATGGCGACCTTTGGAAGCCTATTTAGGACCCTTTTAAGGGGGAACAAGGCTCTTAAAATTATTTCTTTTAATTTTTAAGTAAACTCGGTGACACTTGTCAGTCTTGCTGCTTTTTTCATACTGATTTCAAATGTGAAATTATTTTTTTAGTTGGGCAATTAGTTCCCGAGATAATTAGAGGTAATTAACCATTTTTGTCGGAGCAATAGACAAAACTGTGTTGGTCATAAAACTGTAATCTTTACATTTTCCAACACTACGAACCCTTGTGAGTGCAATAAGACAATCAGTCTTTTGATGCTACACTTGGAACTAATTTTACAGCTCATTAAACTTCAGTGTTTCAAATGGGCACTCAAAATGGTTCCTTGCCACTGGTGCCACCAATGTTTAATGAGCTGTAAAATTGGTTCCAAGCGATGCATCAAAAGACTGGATTGTCTTATTGCACTCACCAGGGTTCTAGTGTTGGAAAATGTAAAGATTACAGCTTTGTGACCAACACTGTTTTGTTTATTGCTCCGACAAAAATTGTTAATTACCTTTAATTATCCCGGGAACTAATTGACCAACTAAAAAAATAATTTCATATTTGAAATCAGTGTGGGAAAAGAAGCAAGGCTGACAAGTTTCACAGAGCTTTCTTAAAAACTAAAAAAGTTTTTTTAAGGGCAGTGTCCCCCCTTAAAGGAGTACTGACACCAAATTTTGACGCCTAAAAAATGATATAATTGGCTTCAGTAGTTTGTACAGATGCCTCACAGAAATTTTTGCAGCGATCCGAGGCCGCAATCACATCTAAAATCGAGTTTGATTGTCCCGGCCGCGAGCTTCCACAATTCGGCAGCACTAGCGAAATCGCTTTCGGCGTGACGAAACATCGGCCGATTTCTTTCCTCCATGGGCCGACGTGTCTGGCCGGTTCAGGGTGACGTCATATAGTCGTTTTCGGAACCGGAAACAATATCCTGCGCTGCTGTTGTCGGTGTTATTCGTTTGGGCAGGAGACGTGGATGCAGCTGTGTGAGCAATGCTTGTAAACTTTGCGCACTTTGCGTGTTCGACGTCTTTGCTCTTCAGTTCGTGGCCGGCGCATGGTGTTCCCTTGCACTGGTGCCGAAAACTGCGCGGTGCGCGATGCCGACACGCACCGCGGCAAAGTGTGCGTCGCCGAGCTCGCCCAAGTTGTGCTATGGCAAGCTCGTGGAATGCGAAGTACTGCTCGTGGAAGCCTCTCCGAGCAAATCGATGACGACGCCAAGGTGCAAGCAATATTTTCCACGCGACGACATGCAGCGCTAAACGTGGACTGAGTTCGTGCGCGGCGGCGGCCGCAAGAACTGTCGCCCAAACCAGCGGGCTCGGCGTTTCTCGGTTCAGCTTGGGTGTTGGGAACTTTAGGCTTAGTATCGTGGCGAATATTTGATCGCCGGTATCTGTACAACTGTGAATAGCCATCCCTTACACAACTTTTCAATCCACTATCATCCCCTTTTTCGCATATAGAGCTTTATTTTGGCGATTATTCCCGTTTCAGCGATCGGTGATCAAGACATCTGCCGTGGCCTATTTTGATTCTAGCGCGCAGGTGGCGCCATCTTTCGGCCGCTCGCCGCACCGCGGTGCCGGCAGTGCTGGGTCGGAGCGCCGAACCTCCGCTGCCGGCCAGCGTAGGCTTACCATCGCGGCAAATACCTGAACGCCACTTTTAAATCAGCGCTGATAACAACCCCTAGCACAGTTTTTCAACACACTAACATCTACTTTCTCGCATGTGGAACTTCTTTTTCGCGATCAGATTGATTAGAAGAGTGGCGACAAGCTGTTGCAATCACGGTCTGTGCCGGTTCGAGCCGCAGTGATATTAAAAAACGGACGACGGCGAAGACATCGCCGGCCTAATCGCCTGGCCAAATAAAGTTGTTCAGTCTGTCGGGTGGCAGCGACTCATCCGAGTCTGACGATTCAGACGACATGTCGACTCCGCGGGCGAGTGCGGACCATGTGCAATCGTAGCAGACGATGCGGCGAACGTCCCTGACGTCACGGGTGAGACCGTGACGTAAGGCTGGCCCGCTTGCAGACTGGCCTTCGAACGGCCATTTTCCCGCGCGGCGACCGAATTTGAAACTGGTTGCATAAACGTGCTATAATTCATTCTATGCTGGCGGCTGACTGCTTTCGGTTCGATTTTCGTAATTACTGGGCCAATAGGTATTCTTTACAGCATAAAACCTGAAAGCGAGAAATTTCGTGTCAGTACTCCTTTAAGCGGGCAGGCATGTGACCCATGGAGGAGAGCCACAAAGAAGTGATGCCGTAACTAGAATTGTCAGCCTGTTTAGGTCCACTGCAGGATAAAGGTCTCTCCCATTAAACTCCAACCGCTCCTGTCCTGTGCTGCTCGGCTCCGCAGTTTACCCCCGAATTTCTCAATTTCACCCCTCCATTAGGTTAATGGCCTTCCCCTTCTCCTAGACCCATCTCTTGGTACTCTGTCACCCCAATTGTCCACTGGTTGTCGGTTCGTCTCACTACATGGCCAGCCCAAGTCCACATCTTTTTCTTTATTTGAAGTATGATATCATCTACTCTAGCTTGTTCTCTGATCCAGGTAGCTCATTTTCTGTCCCTGAGTGTTATTCCTAACATTATTCATTCCATTGCCCGTTGAGCCGACCTAAGTTTGCTTTCTAGTTGTTTAGTAAGGTGCCCACGGGCAGTGTTCACTGGTTGTAGATTTTTCTTTTCAGTGACAGAGATGGCTTACTTTTCATTATTTGGGAGGGCTTTCCAAGTGCTCCCTAACCCATACCTATTCTGTGCTGGATTTCTCTCTTGTGGATGGGGTCAGCAGTAACCATCTGTCTGAAATAGTTGTATTCTTCTACTTCTTCTAATGTTTCGTTTCCTAAGCTGAAAGGAACGTTTTTTGCATGCTTATTCCTCATTAGTTTAGATTTATTCATGTTTATTTTTAGCCGCACGGCCATGCTTTTTGATTGTAGTTCCTCCAGCATTGTTTGCAAGTGTTCTGCAGCCTCACTCAGCGAGACTAAGTCGTCCGCAAGCCTCAAATGGCTCAAGTGTTCCCTGTTTATCCTCAATACTATGCTATCCGAGTCGAGCTTTCTAAATCCCCCTTCAGACATGCTGTGAACAGTTTTGGAGAGATGGTATCTCCCTTACTCATTTTCAGATCGGAAATTTATCGCTTCGCCTGCGGAGGGTTATCCTGCCCATGCGTTCCTTATGTATGCCTTCTAGAAGTCTTGTTTACGTTTCCTCTATTCCCTGGTCTCTAAGTGCTTCTAGCACTGCTGCGGTGAGTAGGGAATCAAATGCTTTTCTCGTAATCTATACATGCCATGTAGAGGGGTTTAGTGCATTCTGAGGATTTTTCTGTTACTTGATTGACGACATAGATGTGATCCATGGTTGAGTACCCTTTCCTAAACCCAGCCCGCACAAATTTGGCTGTTAGGAATCCAGGCTGTCACCTATGCGGCTAACCGTAAGTTTGGTAAACAGCTTGTAAACAACTGAGAGTAGACTGGTGGGTCTGTAATTCTTGAGGTCCTTGCGGTCTCCTTTGTTATGAATCAGGATAATGTTGGCGTTTCTCCAGGCCATGGGCACTTTTTGACTGTTCAAGCATTCCGAAAGTAGTACAGCAAGCAAGAAAGAAAAAAGTTGAAGAGAAAGCAGCTTTGTTTTCTTGCGGAAATTTAAAAGGAAAGAAGTGCGAAATGCGACAGTTTGCCCCGATGCGAGTTCAAAAATGACACGCTCACAGCTCAGTTCGCTCATGGATTTAATGATGTGGCACCGATGACTTTGCCTGTTCAAGGTTCTTGTGCAGCAGTTGCCGCACTTTCAGGCCCTCACAACGTGACGGGCGCACGATGAGGCTCAGACTGTCGTGTGGCTTAAAGGCCAACTGCACTCAAATTTTCGACAACTGAAAAATAATGTCACCCAATAATACACATAAAAGGAGTGTGAAATGCAAAATATTGCGTTTCAAGCATTAACGCGCACGACGCAAACGGCTCGCGACACTGGTGTTTTCGGAAACGAAACTGAATAGAAAGGGCGGCCATTACCGGCGGCCGGACGTCACGTACGTGATGGAACGGAAGTGGCCGCTAAGAGCCGCCTTCAAATGCGCGTGGTAGTATCGCGTTTTGCACTGTTATTTCCACAGAAGAACTTCCACTAACGTTTGCCCAATGTGGTTAGGCTCACTTCCGACATTGCGTTGCTATCAATCGAGATGAAGTAGACCGTTTGACAGTTATTTTTCAGCTAGAAAAACTGCCGGAGTAGCAATCTTTGGCATTGCAAGTAAAAAAGCATGCCCTGATTTACAAAGCTACTTGCTCGTACAATATCGAAAGGCAGCTTTGGTTAGCCAACGCCTCGGCTATCACAATGACATCGCTCTCTTTGAAGGGAACAAACCGCACACAGCCGGACATCAATCACTATTTTTACTGTACATTAAACAGCTTTGTAAATTGCGGCCCAGTATTTTTTTGCCTTGCTGCACATCGAGAATCGAATTATAAAAGTGGTCTGAAACTATCAACCAGCTTCCACAGCTAAATGATGCATTAAAACGCGAAAAAAGTTATCTACCGCTGTTTTCTACTTTCACCAGAGACGTGCTGTTAAAGACATTTTACTTTCAAGTGAACTAAATTTAATGCTCTACAAAAGTAAATACTTCACGTGGGAATTGAAAAAAAATCTAGTGTATTTCCGATGCTATTCAGGTGATGATGCGCGCCGTAGTGAAGGCCTCCGGATTAATTTTGACCACCTGGGGATCTTCAATGGGCGCCGAAATCTTGAACACACGGGTGTTTTTGTTTTTCGCCTTCACCAGAAAAGCGGCCGCCATGGCCAAGAATCGAACCCACGTCCTCGTGCTCAGCAGCACAACGCCTCAGCCACTGAGCCACCGCGGCGGGCCCAACCCAAATATGGCAATTATTGGACACGAAGTGCAAGTCGTCAAGAATTTATAAGAGATCCTTTTTTTTTCTCTGTGATAGATGCAATAGGAATGACAAATGTAAGGCAAGTGTGCGTTTCCGCCATTTTGTTTTTTGGCAAAGAAATTTTAAGTAAAAAGTCTTGCTAACTCAAGAACGTTCGCAAGCGCATGAAGAGTTTGCAGGCTTCGAATAAAAAAAAGTGGCGGATATTGCTAGTTACATTCATGTGATAGCGACGGCGGTACAGCACGGTAGTGTAGCAAAGAAACCCCGGGCGAACGCATCCCTGCGCCTGGCTGGAGCGCCCTGCAAGTCGCCGGAGAAGCACGAGCTTCACGGGACAGGTTCCCCAACCTCCGTCACAGGCCCCCTGGAACTTGTTTCGGTGACTCTCCGCCAGGTGCAAACATCGTCTGTACGGAGCTACTTTGAACGGCGATACCTAGTGTGCTCTGTGCTTACGAAGCTTGGGATTTCACCATGGTGATTTTAAGAGCACTAACTACTTATGTATATCAAATTTGGACGAAGAAAAATTTGAGTGTAGTTGGCCTTTAAGCTTCGGAAGCAGCAGCTCGTGATGCCTAGTTGATGCTGGCAGCCCTTCAGCTTTGGCCTCGCCCAGAAGCAGTGGCACCCCAGGGCAGCTCTGGGGACAGCAGTGGCGGGTACTCTACAACAGCAACCAGGCCACACCCGGTACAAGTGTGTCCTTGTAAGGCTGGCTGCGAACCGCCTCCCAGTCGATCTCTTTTGGCTCGTTCCCCGATGCTCTGGCGCTAGTTCAGCTGGCCCATCTCCCATGTGCGCCCTTTCCATTGCCAGCTTCTTGATGTCTGCTATTTTTCGGTGGTGGCTCGATGCCAGTCGTCAGTGTGCTCTGATTTGCGCATGCCTCTCTGAAGGCCCTCCAACAGGCCCTGCAATTGTGCACCGTGTCTGCTTGGTGTTTTGGTTCGTCATCATGTGCAGTGCTTTCAAGCATTGCCCAAACCATAGCCCAAACATCGCCCAAGCCACTACTCTGCCTCCAACAGTGCTTGGGCTTCCTTGGGAACTATGTGCAGTGTGCTGGTCCGTCGCAAGGGCCGCCTAGGCTGCCTGGGACACCATCCTTCCCGGAACATCGGGATGGGGCTGCAGAGGTCGCTGGCAGTGGCGGCATTCTTCTCAGCGAGGCCGGGTGCGGCGGGTTGGCCCGCACAGAGAGGCCCGCAGATGGGGTGCACGTGGAGAAAGGTGCAGAAGAAGTAATCCTCTTGGACGACTCTGAGGACCAGCACGGCCTGGTGAGCGGAGGAGAGGGCCACAGGCCGGCCAGCACGGCCCCGCTGGGAGCATCGGTATGTTGCAGTGCCTTCGTCCACCCCTGACACACTTGTTCACAACTCATAATCGAGGTGTAGCGTGGAGAACCTGTTGCCTTGGCTATGAGGGAACGCCACCCCGACTGGAGGGGTGTTTAGGCAATCACTCCGCATCTTGAGTGCACGGTGAAAGAGGGTCTTTGTCTGATCAGATCGGCACCAGGGTCGACTGGAGCAGGGCTCGGTCGATCACCTGGCCCATCATCGGCTCACTGCAGCTTTTCCAACTCGTACACGTAGCCGCCTTACCAAAGCATCAAGGGACATGTCAGGTGTCCTCTATTTGTCTGCGCTCGCTGCACTCATTCAGGTAGTGCAGCACTTGCCTCTTCGATTTTCAAGTGCAGCGTGCGGCGACTGCACTTTTCTCTTCGATTGACCGACGGTGCAGGCAGTGCAGTATGATTGCACGGCTTTCCCTGCACTTCCCAGGGAGGAGGTGCAGGAGCAGACGACAAAAGTGCAGGACCGGTTTTGCAGTGGCAGCGCCTGCGCTGAACTGGCTGAGCTAATTCTGAACTTGTGCAGAAAGTGCAGTCCAAATCGAAGAGACCTATAAATACAAGCGTTCAGTGGTATTTCATCTAATGTAATGATCTTGTTAATCGAACCTGGCCATTCAGTGGTCTTATCAGACGTGGTTGTTTTTGCTCTGGCAGCAACTAGCTGAAAAAAACAAAGCAAAGGCGGACAGCAGTCCTGCGCAGAATGGCGGCGCCATCCAGGAGGACAGACAGTAAAAAAAAGTGTTTGGCAGTCCACTGCAGAGTAAACAGCGTGCCAATGTGCGCTTGAAGGCCTGTCCTTGTTACGTCGTCACAGACTTCACAAAATGCACAATTTGGTGTGAGAATCAAAATTTTGATTTAAAGGAGGACAGGGATCGGGGTGAACTATTTATTTTTTGGCGAAGAGTGATGAAATTTGGCACTCACATTGGAAAGCACTCCAAATGGCGAAATTTAAAATTTCATAATGATACCTTCAGTAGTGCCTGTGTTACAGATGCTTACATGTTGCCTGCTTGTGGAAAGCCTAGTGAGGTATTGACACATGGCAGGAAGTTCTGAATACTTTTTAATTGTAGCCAAAAGAACACTACATTGCAAGACAGTCTTAAAAATTTCTTTTACAACCTTCATTTTTTTTACAGAAAAGAATACCTAATTTCACTTGTACCCTGTAGGACACAATCGACTTAGCCGTAAATTCCACTTTAAAAAACAACTAGGCCCTAAAATGAAAATCCGAGACGGTCTTGCCCTGCAGGACTCTTCAAGGATTGAAATAAAACAGACAGGGTCAAAATATGCCCAGTTGTTGCCATGCTATCCTTTCCACGAGCAACGATGAACTTGTTGAATACACTTTTGAGAAAACGGCACTCAAAGTTTATGATGACTTCACAACTTTCAAACTGCACCAGCAGCATAGTCCTTGCTGTCCTTGCTTGGAGACAATCTCACAGGCCTTTGCCCTTTGATTTGGTGCATCTGGGATGCCTTCCTGGCTCATTGGAGGTTTTTATATGCAGGCCTTCAGATGGCAGAAGGACCTGTTTTACGCTGAGTGTACCACGAAGTTTAATGTACACTACTAGCGTGCCTACACTTTACTTGATGGATGCATAATGCATAGCTGTCCCCAAAGCTAAGAGCGAGGTGTGGTTTTTCTTTGATATTGTTGCAATAGTATTAAATGCCAATAGACTTTCAGCTGATTGCTGGGTGTCATAACCTTGCTGAAGCTACAGCTTAACACATGGGGCTGTTCAGTGTTGAAAGGTTATATCAGCGCATCACAAGCATAAAATGAGCTATTTGAAAGTAGAATATATACTATCTTACACAATTGCAACATTAATTAATATTAGCATACCACGTTCTTCTAGTTCAAGCAAAACTTGTTCTTACTGCATTACCCAAATGGACAACGTAATGTGCCATCAAGATTATCAAATTGCAAAACGCTGCAACCTCAACATGTATTTTTTAATTATTGAAACGCCGAAAATTAAATTTTGTAATCCCAGACTGCGTTGTACGAATGAGTGTAGAGCCACGGCAAAAGTTGCTCAATGCGACGTGGTGGATCATTGCACCCCATCAGCCCTCCCCTCCTAATTCACAACAATTGTAATTTAAGTAACGTTGCTATTTATAGCCACCTCTAATTTGGAATTAAATTTCACTTCGCATACATCAATTATTATTACTCGCGTGCTATACCAACCAGTCCCACAATCGGGCGCCGCCTGAACACGTTGCCACAATGCAGCGAGCGCTAAAACTTGTGCTGCACGTGCCGCAACATGACAGTTCTATTCCCAAGAGCTTTCAAGCTCGCTGTGAAACAGCCATAACTCAGCATTTTATAACATTGCAATGAGTCCAAAAGTTCACTTCACAAACCACAGTTGTGGAAGCAAACACTGCGTTTCCCGCTGAAGGACAAACAACGGTGAAGCCGCGGGCACATTTTCGATGCGTCTTTTGAGCCGCAAACTTCCCATAACCTGGCGCATGATCTCAAGCATTATAGTCATGAGAATGATAACGTCAATGTACAGAGTCGCAACGCATGAAACCACTCAACGGCAACTGAGCCGACCGCGAAACCGAGGAAAGCATTTGCGAAACGGACCGCGTGTGAACTGCACGCCAGCCGAACCGCCCAGCGGCCATCTTGTTGTTGCCATGGTGACACCCGATCGGGAGAGCCATTTCAGCAAACGTGGCCGAATAGCCAATCGCGTCTTAGAATCGATCGGTTGCTTGGTTTCACTGTCTCTCTTTTTCTGCCGTTTGTGCGTTTGTGAGAGAGCGGCAATGAAAGCAGCGACCGTAAAGAGGAAGTTGAAGACGCGGCCGATCTAACGTGACCAAGATGGCAGCAGCGCCCAGCGGCGTTGTTCCGGAGATATTGCGTGGCGAAACTTTCCGTGTTTTCCTCATATTGCGGAAATATTGCTACCTCAGATGACATAAATATTTTTCGTTGGCACTTCGCGGTGGTTCTTGCTGGGGAAACTTTGTAAAAGCATAGAATATAAAACAAGCAATCTGAAAATGTGGCTTCCCAAAAAAACAATTTTTCGGTCACTCTTCGCCATCTGATCCAGGCTTTCAGCCTTAAATTGATCCATTTCTCAGAGAATAAAGCATCGCTTGCTGCCGGACAAGGGCTGAGGGCACTGCAAAACATTAAATCTTTCGAACAAATTTGTATTTTCTCAGTATGGACCAACTCACCCCGACCACTAGTCTGCCTCCAACAGTGCTTGTGCTTCCTTGGGAACTCTGTGCAGTATGCTGGTCCGTCCCAAGAGCCGCCTAGGCCGCCCGGGACACCATCCTGCCCGGCACATCGGGATGGGGCTGCGGGGAGCGCTGGCAATGGCGGTTCCCCCCTCAGCGAGGCCGGGTGCGGCGGGTTGGCCCGCACGGAGAGGCCCGCAGATGGGGTGCACGTGGAGAAAGGGGAAGAAGAAGTGATCCTCTTGGACGACTCTGAGGACGAGCACGGTCTAGTGAGCGGAGGAGAGGGCCACAGGCCGGCCAGCACTGCGGTGCTGGAAGTATCGGTATGTTGCAGTACCTTCGTCCACCCCTGACACAGTCGTTCACAAGTCATATTCGAGGTTTAACGTGAAGGGATCCTTTAGGTCCCCTTTTTCTCTTCCCGCGAGCGTGGCCTTCAAACGAGCGCACTTTTCCGCGCACAGGACGTCACCTCGCGGGCCGACGCGTCGGCGGGCACCAACTGCCCCGCCGCCGCACCTCCTCGCCCTGGAGCCTGCCTCCTTTCCCCCACGCCTGATGTGCATCGAGCGCTGCCTGTAGGGGCGCCACTGAAATCCCCCTAGCGGCTGTTTCGAGAGCACCCGTGGGAGTCGACAGCCGCTCCCCAGTGTCGTCGATGGTTTTGCGGCACGCTCACGACTGAAGTTTACCGTTTTGTATGTGTTGAAAATACATACTTATGTGGGGAAGTCACCATGTTCGCAGATGTAGTGTACTTACGAGATTGCGAACATATCTGACACTGTCTTAGTGTAATACATTCGGTTTTTATAAGCGCGAGGTGTGTGTCACAGGCCAGCGTCGCGAAACCGGCTCATGCATGGAACTGATTGTTATTCCACTGCCCTGAAATTTACTAACAGTGTATCTGTAAGCAGCGTTTCCTCAGGTGGTCATGCTGCGGCTCTACACTACAATGTAAACCGGTTTTGCATGCTTACATAATCTAGTGGAGCACTCATGCCTGACATCACGCCAGTTACACTTGCCTCAGATATTATTCAGTACCGTGGACAAGACAATGCGGCATAAATTTCACAAACATTCTACCAAAAAAGCACGATGGACAATGCAAAATTATACTCGATACCCACTCACGACAAAAGATATAATGCTGGGTCATCTTGTCGCAAGGTGAGCGCTCACAAACCTTCATCTGGTACTTATCTCCTCCGCTAGCAGCGTGGCGACAGGCTTGCAAAGTAATCCGTGTCCGCGACTACCGTAAAAACCCGCGTATAGCCCGGGGTTTATTTCTAAATTTTAGGATGCGAAATTTCGGCCCCGTACTATATGCGGATCCCAAAAATTTTCGGCCCGAATTCACAGTTTTGGTTTCGGTTTCGGCATTAGGCGGTGCTATCATCATCATCAGGTGTTTGCGCGCTTCTGCGTTAGGTAGCGTTGGTGGCGTTAGTCCTAGAGACCTACAGCTACAGGCGTGCAACAGTGGCCATTGCAATCACTTGGCGCACATCACGACGGCCATGATTTTACTTCTGTGATTTTACGCCATGTCAGGACCGCGCAGGCAGTACTCGGCTGCCTTTAAAAGAAAAGTTATTTCTGCTGCCGAAACTATCGGTAACTGCTGCAGAGTGGTAGTTCGGTGTGATCGAGCGGAGCATTCGCGGTTGGAGGAAGCAGAAAGAAGCCCTTTTTGCATGCAGCGGCCACAGAAAAAGTTTCCAGGGACCAAAAAATGGAGCGTTTCCTGACGTGGAACGAGAACTGACGGACTTTGTTCGGGAGCAACGAGTGGCACATCTCGCTGTGAACATCGAGGTGCTGCAAGCAAAGGCAAGGGAGATCGCTCGAGACGAAGGCATTCAGCGGGCGGACTTCAAGGCAAGCAAGCATTGGGTGTCTCGCTTCATGCGCCGGGCTGGGTTCTCCCTACGTCGATCTCGCAGAAACTGCCAGAAAGCTACGAAGAGCTGCTTGTGGCCTTTCAGAAGCACGTGATTTCATTGCGAAAGGCGGTCCCCTTTCAGTTGGGCCAGATCAGCAACGCTGACTACACGCCGGTGTACCTCGATATGCCCTCGGCTCTGACGGTGCATCATCAAAAAGGCTCCAGGCAAGTTACCGTGTGATCAACGGGGGACGAAAAATGCGGGTAACTGTAATGTTGTCCTGCACGGCAGATGGTCGCAAGCTGCCACCCTACGTGGTGTTTAAACGAAAGACGCTGCCGAAGGGGGAGACGTTCCCAAAAAATGTTGTCGTCCGCTGCCAGGACTATGGGGTGGATGGACGAATCGCCAGTGCTGGACTGGATCAAGTCCGTGTGGTGTCGACGGCCCGGAGCACTGCTGGGGCTCCCATCGATGCTTGTGCTCGACGCGTTTCGGTGTCATCTGGCGCACTCCGTGAAGCAACTGCTGTGCGACTCCCGCACCGAGCTCATTGCCATCCCGGGAGGGATGACATCCCAGCTGCAGCAGCCGCTTGATGTGTGTCTTAATAAGCTGCTTAAGGACCATATCAGGCGCCTGTATATGGAGTGGATGAGGTCTGGAGAGCCAGAAGTGACCCCTGCCGGACGGCTGAAACGGGCCTCGCCAGCTCTGCTCTGCTCAGAGATCGCCGAGGCATGGGCCTGCATTCCCGAGGCGCTCGTTTGTCGTGCCTTCAAAAAGTGCTCCATCTTAAACGCCCTTGATGGCACGGAGGATGAGGTGCTGTGGGAGGACATTTCCGACAAGGGAGCTTCGGAAGAGAGTGCGTCAGACGAGTACGACGAATAATCAAGTGTGTAAATAACTGCATTTTTCTGTTTTCCTCGAACTATATTCGCGTGAAAACGTTTTTTCTCGCGTTTGCTATCCCCGAATTACACCTCGGACTATACGCGGGTCCGAGCTATACGCGGGTTTTTACGGTAAACGCTCCTTCAAAACTTCATCATAAGCTAAGGGGGCCTGCAGAATCTAGCACAAACTGAAATCAGAGGGCCTTATCAGACACCACTCTTCCAACTGCACCTTTTCTCGCTTGTGAACTGCCTACCCTGTATATCTCAAGAGATGCGTCCACTGAGTGATCAGCTGTTTGTTTAAGTCTATAAACAAAAAAAAAGTGAACACACAGCTTCTCTGTGGGATTATTAAAACGTTTGTTCATTGACTTCGCTCCGCATTTGTACACAATAATAGTTAAGCGTCCCCCTGCCCGCCCCCCATGTCTCGCGAAACAGCAGTGCATTTCTCATCTAGTTGCTGTGGTGAGTCCTACCTGGCTTAGGTAGGTTTAGACCCTTTAGCATTTCCGAAGCTGCACTGGGTTTTTTAATTCCCGTACGAGCTATTATGTTTCTTCCAAACTTGTGAACCATTTATTTTTCTGTGGTTTCAGTAACTTTGCTTAGCTCTTGCTGTAAGGCGTGAGCGGGCACATATCTAACGACGCATGGCCTTGGGATGTACCTAACATATTCGCGTGGGTTATATTTCATAAAGGCGCAAATTATTGCCATGTGTTGGCTAATCACATCCCCAAACCATGTTTTTCTACAATGTATATAGTCTAAACAAAGCCGAATTCCGTGTTCGCACTCCAAAACGAAACCAACCTCGCTGTGCCAGTATCAGGTATAAAAGAGGCGACATTCGAATTCACTTGTGCCTAACATATTCGGAGATGACAGTGGTAATGTGTTGCTGCCATCGCCGACGGCTGTAAGAGTGCCCAAGAAGAGCGCAGAACCGCGTCCCTGGATAGCTCTTGGCGTTCGAGCACTCTACCAAGGCGCAGCTATTTTTCCATGTGCCCCAAACCAACGCTGCCTGTATAATCATTGCCTAACGCGTGAGTGAAAACTGGCTAAACAGCCACTCTCCTGCTGCTCTCTCCTACCCTTTCTTGCTCCGTAGCCTTCGTGCGTGCTTTCATGTCCGCCGGCCAGCACCGCTTTTCGGAAACTATGCAAAATAGTTGACAGTTTGTCTAGTGTTCCCCAGGCGCCACTCATACGCCTTCTTGTTTATCACTATGCCTGTCTGCCTTGGTCTGATGCTGACACAACTGCCTGCGCCACGGCAGACGCAAAATCACTTGGGTTGCCGCAGGATGATGCCGGCTTTGCGCGCTGATGTACTGGGATCACGGGCCCCGAAATTTTCTGAGTGGGGCATCCCCCTCTGTCCCCTCTGCGTTTTGGCCTTGTTTTGTCCACGCTGTTCGCACTCCGCATCGTTGCACAGTTTTAAAATTGAGGACTGTACTGTAGAAGCGCTTTTAGAGCATGGCTGGACGCTCAACATCTTGTCCTTTCGTTTTCTATAATCTCTTGAAATTTACAGGCACGTGCTATTTTTTTTAAAGTAATGGTAGAAGTGTGCGCTCGAACAGAAAATGTACGCGCAATTTTTTCTTCCTTAAATCATTCAGGCAGAGATATATCAGTAGAATACTGGCTGTACCATCCGAAAAATTGTTTCTATGTTTGCTATTTGACTGTCCGCCAATTAATATGTTCTTACACTATTTTAGTTCTGCCTAAGTCAGTCTTCCTGCGAAAAATAGAGCAGGTATGAAGCGAGCGACACGTTGAATGAGATCCCTAGTGCGCCCCAGAACCAGCGCTTCGTCACAGCTACGATCTGAGCAAAACGGCTCTTGAAACCCCACAGACAAACTGACAGACGAATGTTGTAGAAGTGGGTGCAGCGTTCGCAACTCGTGTGCAATGTCGTAAGGCGGGACGTCCGCCGGCACGCGCCACATAGCGGATGAGTGCCTGAACTAAGCGTCCCTACTGCTCCCATAGGAAAGCGGGCGACGCGTTAGGCAATGTTCATACAAGAGGCATTGCCCAAACGTACTATTTGCTTACAGACATGACCATAACAAGTTTTTTAGTGCGTGGAAAGGCAGAAAGAAGCGAAAAAGAACTGAAACACTGCATGTGCCCCAATCAGCCACGCAGCGCTCACACCATAAATGCTGCGGAGAAGCGGTGGCAGGCGGCGCAGGGATCGCGAAGCTCGAGGCGTATAACCGCAGTGCACGCACGTCACTGGCCTCTTGCTCTTGGATAAGGGAGAAGGGGGATGGAGGAGATCGGCGCCGGAGAACCAGGGTGCTGCTCGTCCTAACGTTGGCTCGTCTCCTCTCCGCCGCGCCGTTTTGTCAGGGCCTGCTTTTGGCCCTGCTCGGACGTGCCGGGTAGGCCTATTCCTACCTTGCGAGCGGCCCACGTGCAACCTCGGCCATAGCCGCCCGTTCAGGTGGGGTCTTGAGACGCGGCGCGTCGGTACAGTGTAGTTCTTAGCCCTGTCTTTGCGTTCAGTATGCGCTGTACCAATAAACCTCCTGGTTCGTCCTGGCTCTAAGTAGCCTGTCGTCGCCTTTGTCGGTGAGTCGAGCCCGTCGTGGCGGATGCCGCGTGGCGGATGCCTCGCGGATGCCGCGAACCTTTCTGGGGTGTTTGGATGGGTCATTTCGCTGGCGTGGTGAAACCCCCTGTATCCCACATCGGCCCTCTTAGCCACCAAGCCCACTGTTAGGAGCAAGTAGTGCGTCGGAGCGCGGAGAGATGGCGCTAGGTGCACGGGCAAGGAGAGAGCGGGACGCAAGAGTAAGAGTGAGGGGAACACGCGTGGGGACACGGAGCGGTGTGGAATGGAGTGTGGACGGTCGATCAGGATTTGGTGTGTGTGTGCGTTCGCCCCGAACCCTGACAAGTGGGGGCTCGTCCGGGATCATGGACCTTAACGCGATTCCGGGCCTTCAAGCGACGGTGGAGGAACTTCTACGCCAGACGGGTGGATCTGCATTGGAGCGTGAGCAAGTGGCGGCGGTCGTGAGGGAGCGGGTAATGGCGGCGCCTATGCCCGCTGCCCGCATCGACACGGGAGCTGCAACGCCCGTCGCCCACGATTGCGCACCCAAGCCGGCGCCGTTGCAGCTTCTGCGCTACTCGGGATTCCGCGACTTGCAGACGCCCAAGAGTTTTTGGAGCGGCTAGAGACATTTTGTATCATCTCTGGAGTGGCCGCGGAGAAGCGCCTCACTCACGTTGCGCCCGCGGCGCTCGAGGAGAGTGCGAAGTTGTGGTGGCGATTCATGGGTGGGTTTACGGAGTGGGACGCCTTTAAGACTGCCTTTGTGTCCAAATTCTCGTCCGTCGATGCCAAACGGAGGCTGAAGGAGGAACTAGACAAGCGTACTCAGCACCCCGAAGAAAATCGGAAGGAATTTATATAGACGATCGCGGCCTACTATGAGCGCATCGGCGAAGAAGTTCCAGAGTCTGAGAAAGTAAACCGCGTAGTGCGGCAAATGCACTCGCAGCTGCAGGACTTAGCGGAGGGGAAGAGTTTCGCGACCCTTGCGGAGCTGGCCAAGGCGGCTGACGAGCTCACGGAGCGAGCCTGGCGCCGATACCAATACAGGCCGCCACCTCCGCCAGGCAGTCAAGTCGCCCGGGACCTGGCCTTCTGCCCTACCGCGAGCAACACATGTGGCCAAACTCCCCCGGCCCCCTTCACCGCTGCGGCGTCCGCCATTCCCACGTCGCTGGCGCAGCCAACGGGCCACGGCTGGCCGCTTCACCCAGCAGCGCTACAGCCGGCGTACCTCCGCGACCAGTTTCGCAGGAGCGCTGCGTTGTCGACGCTAGCGGCACCGTTTCCCTCCACACCACAATGGCGACCACAAAGTGGACTTCCCACGCAATATCATCGCTGCAGGGGATTCGGGCATATCACTCACAACTGCGCAACCGACCGCCGGCTGGAACCTCCGCCGCTGTGCTTCCGATGCCGGCAGCCGGGACATTTCCAAGCTCAGTGCCCGGGAAACGGCGGGCGGTAGGTGCTGGCCCGGCGAGCACCTACAAAGGCGCGCTACAGGTAGCGACAACAGCCAGCAGTAGGGAACCCCTGTTGGACGTCCGTATACACCTCGAGCGCTGCCTGTAGGGGCGCCACTGAAATCCCCCTAGCGGCCCGTTTTGAAAGCAGTCGCGGGAATCGCTGGCCCACTCACCACTGTCGCCGTTGCTTTTGCGGCACCTTCGCGACTAATATTTTCCGTTTGTATGCTTTGGAAATACATATTTCTGTGGAGCAGTCACTCTGTTCGCAAATGTGGTGTATTTACGAGAGTGTAAATGCTTCTAACGAGATCTTACTGTGCCAGATGTGTGTCATAAGCCGGCGTCACGACACCGGCATATATGCATGGAGCTGATTGTAATTCTACTGCCCTAAAATTTACTAACAGTACCTCCGTAAGCAGCGTTCATTCAGATGCTCAAGCCACGGCTAAACACTGCGGTGTAAATCGGTTTCGTGTGCTTTCATAATCTAGCGGAGCACTCATACCTGAGAGTCCGCCAGTTACGCTTCACATCTCGGATATTGATCACTACCCTCAACAAGCCAATGTGGCATAAATTTCATGGACATTAAATAAGTACGATGGATAATGCAAAATTACACGCGGGAGTCAGCACTAAGAATTTACGGCTGGGTCGTCTTGTCCCGAGGTGAGCTTCCCAAACAGTCATCGGTTATATATATCCTCCGCTTATATCCCCGGCCGTGACTAAACGCTTCTTCGAAACATCATCATATGACACAGGGAGCCTGCAGAATTTAGCACAAAAGTGAAATCAGAGGGCCTTATCACACACCACACTCTTCCAACGACACCTTTTATCGCTTGTGAACTTCCTTTACTGTATACTTCAAAATATGTGTCCGGCAAGTGATCAGCTGTTCGTTAAAGTCGAAAAACAAAATAAAGGTGAACGCGCAGCTTGTGTGTGATTACCAAAACGGTCATTCCTTGATTTCGCTCCGCATTTGTACACAACGATAAGTATTCGCCTCCCTCCTCCCCCTCCCTGCCTTGGAAAATATCGGTGCATTTCGCATCTAGTTGGTCTAGTGAGTTCAACCTTGCTTAATTTAAGGTAAGACGAACGTCTCTAGGATTTCCGAAACTGCACTGTGTTTTTTCATTCCCACACGAGCTATTGCATTGCTTCCGGACTTGGCAGACCATTTATTTTTCCAAGGTTTCATTAACTCTCCTTGGTCCATGCTATCAGGCGGGAATGGTACATATTTAATTACCCACAGACTTGGAATATACTTAATATGCTTGCGTGGCCTCTATTTCCATAAAAGGCACAAGTTATTGTCAGGTATTAGGTAATCACCTCCCCAAATGATATTTTTCTATGACGTGTAATTCAAAACAAGGCCGAATCCGTTGTCCGCGCTGCTAAACGAAACCAACCTCTCATTGTGCCATTATCTGGTCTAAACGAAGCGTCAATAGAATTCACTTACACCTGAGATATTCGGAGGTGACAGTGGTGATATGCTGCTGCCGTCGCCGACCCCCGTAAGAGCGGCGAAAAAGCGCGCAGTACCGCGTCCCTGGTTAGCTCTTGTTGGCGTTCGAGCACTCTAACCAGGACGCAGCTTTTATAAATGCACTATTTGCTTACAGACATCACCATAACAAGATGGTTAGGGCGCGTAAAGGCAAAAGGGAAAAATACTGCATGACCCGCTTTCAGCTTTGCAGCGGCCATCCCATAAGTTCCGCGGAGAAGCGGCGGCAGGCGGCGCAGTGATCGCGAAGCTCGAGGCGTATAGGGTCTACTACCTTCCAGGCGCTCCTCGACACGGGCTCTAGTGTCAGTCTCCTGGGCTCCGCAGCGACGGCGGCGGCACAAGCTGCTGGCGCCAAGACCAAAATGGAACTGCACACGCTGCGGCTGGCTTCAGGTTGGTTCCAGGCCTCATCCTCTTTGAAGAACAAGATCTACTGGGGAGCCAGCAACCGACGACAGCACTTTATCTGCGTTCCTGATCTTTGCCGTGATGTTGTCCTGGGCAGAGACTTTTTGACTGCAACTGGCATGTCGCTGCATGTGGTGCTAGGGGGATGGACCGTTGGCACTGACCCGCAGTCTGTGGTGCTTTTTGCAAGATGGGAGGAGAGGAAACAAGTTGCTCAAGTGGAAGAGGACTCCTATTGTCTGCACAGTCTGTTCGGGCAGGGTTCCTTGGAGGAAGCAGCGGCAGTGGAGTCCTGTTACGAGCAAGCAGACGAATCCGGAGACGGCAGCGTCCCAAGTTGGGCACGACCTGGACCCTCGTATGCAGCAGGTGCTGCAGAATGTCAGCAGCATTTTTACAGAAACTCCTGGCTGCACAACCCTCGTTGAGCACCACATCGACACCGGGGACAGCCTCCCTGTACGCTGCAAACTGCGACCCGTCAATTCCAAGAAGCAGGCAATAATGGATGGCTGCATTGACGACCTCATGGCACAGGGCCTCATTCGTCGCACCCGTGGCCGCTATGCAAGTGCACCAGTGTTGGTGGAAAAGAAGTCTGGAGGCTACCGCCTGGCCGTGGACTATCGTTCACTTAACGCGTGCACAAAGGTGCCAGCTTATCCGATGCCCAGAACGGACTGGCTACTGGCGCAGCTGGGGCGAGCTAGATGGTTTTCCAGCTTCGACCTCTCGCAGGGCTTCTTCCAGATCCCTGTCTGTGACGAGGACATTGAGAAAACGGCCTTCATCTGCCACCAGGGCACATTTGAATTCACCAGGATGCCCTTTGGTGTGGCACTGGGCCCAGCAACCTTCCAAACGCTGATGGACACAGTGCTGGAGGGGGTGAACCACAAATTTGCCATGGCCTTCTTGGACGATGTCCTTGTCTACTCCGAGACGCTTGAAAGCCACGTCCTGCATGTTGAAGAGGTGCTACGCCGCATCAAAGCCGCAGGGCTTACCATCAACCCGGCCAAGGTGCAGGTCTGTCGGCAGTCGTTGAATTTCCTGGGTCATGTGATCTCACCGGGCCAATGCAGGCCTGATGAGAAAAAGGTACTTGCAGTCCTGGCGTACCCGCAACCTCAGACCATCAAGCAGCTCCAGGCCTTCCTGGGGCTGGCTGGGTACCTTCATTCCTCGATTCTCCATCACCGCCCGCCCGCTCACAAACCTCCTGAAGAAGGGCCAACAGTGGAAGTGGACTCACGAGCAGGGTGAGGCGTTTTCTGCCCTTAAAGGCTGCCTGGCCAACGAGGTGGTGGTGAGTTTGCCGGACCTGAACAGACCCTTCATGGTTGAGACAGATGCTAGCCAGGCAGGCATAGCAGCGGTCCTTCTGCAAACAGCCGAGAACTCTGACGAGCTGCGACCAGTGTCCTTCATAAGCAGGGTTTTGACGGAGGCTGAGCAAGCGGTATACGGTTCAAGAATGGGAGTGCTTGGCGGTTGTGAGGGCAGTCGACAAATTAAGGCCGTATTTGGATTTTACGCACTTCGAAGTGCACTGCGACCATTCCTTGCTGTCGTGGATGTTCAGCACTGACCAGGCCTCCCCTAGAGTCAAGCGCTGGGTTCTGCGACTGCAGGGTTTCAACTGCAAGATTCGCCACCGGCGAGGGCTGGCAAAAATCCCAGCCGATGCTCTTAGCAGGGCACCCACCCAATACCCAGATGCCCCAGTCCCATCTCTGGCAGAGCAACTGTTCCCCATTGCAGCACGGGAACCCGAGCCTCGGATCAGTTTCGAGGAATCTGGGGTAGTGACCGCAACAGACGACGCTGTCCAGCTCAGCGATGCAGACCACCTTGCCCAGGAACAGGCCAGGGACCCCATGTTGGCTGACCTGAAGATGGCCGTGCAGAGTAACGCCTTCCCTGACGACGCAGCGCACCGGCGCCTTATTGAGGACTTGGCGGAATCTACAGAGTTCGAGACAAACGGCCTGCTGGTGCAACTCAGAGGCAATAGGAAGGTACTGTGGCTGCCCACTTCCCTCCACCAGCTGGCACTCAAGATGGCACATGACCACACGACTAGTGGCCATGCAGGGTTTTTCAAGACGCTCCAGCGTGTGTCTGCACGCTTTGTCTGGCTGGGTATGCAGGCTGATGTGTCCCGATATGTGAGGTGTTGCCCTGTCTGTTACGCACAAAGGCCCGCCATCAGAAACCAGAGGGCCTTATGAGCAGCCAGTGGGCCACCCCACCTATGGAGGAGCTCAGTGTGGACATCATCGGAACCTTGCCACCTACGCCTCGCCGGCACAAGTACCTGCTGGGGGTCATTGACAAGTTCACCAAATCCATTGAGCTTTTCCCTCTACGCTCGGCCACCAGCCAGCAAGTGGTGGAATGCATGGTGCAAGTTTTTTGCAGGCACGGCACACCAGTCGCCATTTCCAGCGACAACGGGAAACCCTTTGTGAGCAACCTCTGGCGAGGTCTTCTGAAGCACTGGGGCATCACAGACCGCCACACGGTGCCCTATCGCCCGGCTGGACAAATGGTGGAGCGCCACAACGGAACCGTCAAGGAGTGCCTCCAGGCCTACTGCTCGGACCATAAACACTGGGACCGCCACAATCCGGAGATCGCTTTCGCCATGCACACAGCAGAAAGCGTCGTCATGGGGTACATCCCAGCATTCCTGTACTATGGGCGTGAATTGCGGACACCATGGGAGCAAGCCCAAGCAAAGGACGACACAGAACCACCAGCATCAGCTCATCGTGCCTTTGCTGCTGAGGTCACCAAGAGCCTTACAGAAGTTCTCGAGTTCACTAGAGTTCGCCAAGACGCTGCAAGGCAAGCCCAAAAGAGGAACTACGACTGCCACAGGAAGCCCACCACAATACAGGAGGGTGATCTTGTGCTGCATGACAACCATGTCTTGAGTAATGCAGCCACGGGCTTCTCGGCCGAACTCGCGCCTTGGAGGCGTGGGCCATTCCGCGTTGTGAAATGTGTGGGTGCAAATGACCTTCTTCTCAAGGACTGCTTCAACGGACGTTCCTGTGGCATTGCCCATGCCGATCAGTTGGTCCTTTACCATGACGCGAATGAACTCTCATTGCCCAGTGGTTCACGTTTTTGGGGGGGGGAGACCTGTTAGGAGCAAGTAGTGCGTCGGAGCGCGGAGAGATGGCGCTAGGTGCACGGGGAAGGAGAGAGCGGGACGCAAGAGTGGGAGTGAGGGGAACACGCGTGGGGACACGGAGCGGTGTGGAATAGAGTGTGGACGGTCGATCAGGATTTGGTGTGTGTGTGTGCGTTCGCTCCGAAACCTGACACCACAAACGTGGAGAACCTGCGCCTTGGCTATGAGGCAACGTCACCCTGACCGGAGGGATGCTGAGGCAGTCACTCCGCATCTTGTGCACGCGGTGAAAGTGTCTTTGTCTGACAAGATCGGCACCAGTGTCAACTAGAGCAGGGCTCGGTTGATCACCTGGCCCATCATCGGCTCACTGCAGCTTTTCCAACTCGTACACTTACCTTACCAAAGCATCAAGTCGTGTATAAATACAAGCGTTCAGTAGTATATGCATCTATCGTAATGATCTTGTTAATCGAACCTGGCCATTCAGTGGTATTATCGGACATGCTTGTTTTTGCTCTGGCAGTGACTAGCTGAAAAAAAAAAAAAGAAAGAAGAGGCGGAGCTGGCTTGTATTTTTGTTACAGTAGAAAGTAATCATTTCGTGAAACATGGGGTATGATTGACAAACAGGGTCACGTAAGACGATGTTGCTTATGCCAATCGGCCAGTGTAGTGTAAGAAATCTTCAAAGCGGTGGACTTCTGTGCAGCTAAAACAAGCATAGTGTGTCCAGTACCAACAGCAGTGCGCATCGGTACTTCTCTGTTTTTGTGTGTTATCATAACTTTCATGGTTTACCCCACCATTCTTACTGCTGTAAAATTGATATGCATTACATTTAATCGCGAATAGTACGTTCGGCAAGCTTATAAGCCCTGCCTAATTTGCGCTTCCTTTGCTGGCCTCAGCCAATCGCACAGCTGAGCGTATGTCATCATAGGTTCTGTTGCGGAAAATGAACTTGTGGGCTGAATGAGCATTCCGTTTTTTCCTAATTACAGTGGAATCTCGATGATACGATTCTGGGTGATACGAATTTCAGGTGGATATGAATTTCTGAAATGGCAAAATTGCATTGTTTGCAATGGGAAATATTTCAGCTGTTACGAATGGACCTGCGCGGCCCGGCAGATGATACAAATGAGCTGACGAAGTGCCCGACTGCCGAGTGAGCAAGCGACGGTGACGTTTGGGCTCTCTCTCCCCTCTTTGTCACTCTTTCTCAAGAAACGGCCGGGCTGTTGTTTTCTGCTCGTGAAAATGCGCCGCGCATGCCACAGGTGCACTGACGCTGCCGCGGAACCACGCTCATGCTGCGTGCGGCGCGGCCGGCGGCAGGAACATGGCAGCGGCTTCGGCTGAGAAGTGGGGCAGGGTGCTCGAGTGACCTCTTCTGACTGCTCTTTAAAATGCCGCTCAGGGCACACACGAGGTTACTTGTGCGGCAAAGGAGCTGATAATGGGGGCGAAAAAGGTACTGTAAAACATCATCCGCGGCGCTAGTGACAGTGCCGACGCAATATCTGCTTGGGTGGTAAGCCTAAACATCTCCGGCGGAGCCAGCCAGCTGTCTCGTGTGCTTTGAAACTGGCGCCATGAGACGCGCGCCTCCTCGCCATTGGCGCAAATCGTCAGGCTCCTCCCACTGCCGCGCGTGTGATATTCTGACCGAGGCAGAAGTAGCTGCGGGTGCAGAATCGTCGATGCGGGCGTGAAAAAACTGCACGCGCAACGCCGACGTGCACCAATCGCGTGCAAAAACATGCAATGCGGTTCACACCTTGACTGTTGCGGTGTGTAGTGAGCTTGGGCATTGCGAGTGAGGAAACGAAAGTCCAGAAAGGTCTGCTCAGTGACATGGAGGTTCGAAAAAGCAGAAAGACATCACGGATTTCTTCACACGAAAGTAAGAAAAGAAACAAACAAAATTTTTTTTTTAGCCCTCAGTTTCTTGGTCTGTGTAGTTCATGCCAATTTCAGATGTTGTGAATGTTTTTCGCGGTCCCGCAAGATTTGTATCATCGAGATTCTGTTGTACTATATCGCTTATTCGAGCGAAGTGTGCATTAAAAGTGGTGTTAGTATGATTCTAACGAGGCAGTCTTTCGAATGAACTGAAGTTATGATTTGTCTGCATGGCCCCTTTAAATTCATCCACTTCTCTCAACGAGAGAGAGAGAGAGAGAGAGAGAGAGTTTTAACGGAGACCAGCGATGTTAGAGAGCTGTCGGGCTGGCTTGCTACGCTAAATGAGAAGAAAACAAAAAGAAAAAAAAAGCGAAAAAAAAAACGTGAAGACGAAAAGATGTCATTGGATGCGGCCGAAATTTTCAATCACAAAACGTCCAGTTCTGTGCTCCCGGACAAGCACTGGGAGCGCTACAAAACATCAAATCTTTCAAACAAACTTGTATTTTGTCTGCACGGCCCCTTTAAGCATTGCCCAAATTATCGCTCAAACATTGCCCAAGCCACTAGTATGCCTCCGACAGTGCTTGTGCTTCCTTGGGAACTCTGTGCAGCGTGCTGGTCCGTCTGAAGGGCCGCCTAGTCTGCCCGGGACATCATCCTGCCCGGCACATCGGGATGGGGCTGCAGAGAGCGCTGGCAATGGCGGTTCTCCCCTCAGCGATGCCGGGTGCGGCGGGTTGGCCCGCACGGAGATGCCCGCAGATGGGGTACTCGGGGAGGAAGAGGCGGAGGAAGTGATCCCCTGGGACGACCCTGAGGACCAGCGCGGCCTGGTGAGCGGAGGAGAGGGCCACAGGCCAGCCAGCACTGCCCCACTGGGAGCATCGGTATGTTGCAGTTCCCTTCCTCAACTCCTCACACACGCGTTTACTACTCATGCTCGAGGTTTATCCTGGATAATCTGCAGCCTTGGCTATGAGGGAACGCCACCCCGACTGGAGGGGTGTTTAGGCAATCACTCCGCATCTTGAGCACGCGGTGAAAGAGGGTCTTTGTCTGATCTGCAGTGTCGACTGGAGCAGGGCTCGGTTGATCACCTGGCCCATCATCGGCTCACTGCAGCTTTTCCAACTCGTACACCTACCGTACCAAAGCGTCAAGTCGTGTATAAATACAAGCATTCAATAGTATATGCATCTATCGTAATGATCTTGTTAATCAAATCTGGCCATTCAATGTTCTTATCAGACATCTTTGTTTTGGCTCTGGCAGCAACTAGCTGAAAAAAACAAACAAAGCAAAGGTGGACAGCAGTCCTGCGCAGTATGGTGGCACGTTCTAGGAGGACAGACAATAAAAAAAAAAGTGTTCGGCACTCCGCTGTAGAGTAAACGGCGCAATAACGTTCGCGGGAGGGCCTGCCCTTGCCACGTCATCGCAAACTTCATCAAACGCACAATTTGATGTGAGAAGCAAAATTTTAACTTAGATTGATCCATTTCTCAGTGAACATAGCATCGCTTGCTGCCAGACAAGTGCTTGGGGCACAACAAAAGAAGAAATCTTTCGAACAAACTTTTATTTTGTCTGCATGGCCCCTTTTAAGGGGGGACGCAACCCTTGAAAACCGAAAAATCTTGAAATACCGTATTTACTCGCATAATGAACCCACTTTTTTTTTTGGAAAATTCGGCTTGAATTTGAGGGGAGGGTTCATTATGCGGGAAAAAATTGCAAGAGATTTTTAAAAGTTGAAATTTCATCCAGTAAAGTTGCTCAGAGAAGCGCTGTCAGAGCCTTACCATTTTTGTAAAAACACGTAGGTAATTATGTAGTGAAATTTATATTTTATTCGCAACTCGCAATTGTCCCCCTTTTCCATGGAGCTTCCCTCCTCACTGAAGTCGCTTGCGGCCGCACTTTTGTTATCGGCACCATCTTCCGTGCCGTCAAGGTACTCCAAAATTTCTTTTCCGACACCGGCAAACTTTGGGCCCACGAAACACACGGCGACCCCTGTTCACCGCCCGAAAACCTCTCGTTTTCACCCGTAGCCTACACGCACTGGGTCAACACTGAAGTGCGACACAGCTGCGCCATTTTCATGTGCAACACATGCTCCACCACCGTAGTTCAAAACGCCGCGCAGCAGGACCACAAAAAAAGGTTGGAACACAGCTTAACAACAAAACCATGGAGCGTAATGGCGAAGTCGCGTAACAGCAAGAGTAGAGGAGTGCGGAGTACGTTTAGTGCTCTGTTCGCACGCCGGCGAAACCAGCCTAAACATCAGAAAGCAGGGAAGGAGAGCAGAGTACGTTTGGTGGTTTGTTCGCATGCCGCAACGTTTTTATGGCACAAGGTTTGTTTTGCATTCAACAGGTGGCGCACCGCAAGCGCGCAATTTTTAAATTGTAAGCCGCGGCATTCACGCTCACGTCTCTGGCTACTGATGAGATCTTTTTCTTGGAATGCATTTAGAGCATTTCTGCGCGCACTGTAGCACGATATCAAGTTACTGCGATTGCTTCATGGGACACGACGCAGCCTTCCTTTCGTAGGTCCCGGACATATTGTAGGACCTCTTCTTCCACACATGGAAACTTTCCCGTCTTCGGATTCCTAAAGGCACGCCGCTCCCGATTTGTAGCGCGCAGCTTGTCGTGCTGCTTCTGCCAGTATCGCACGCGGACTTCTTCGACTCCGAAATGCCTACCGGCAGCACGGTTCCCATGCTCAAGTGCGTAGTCTACTGCCTTTAACTTAAAACCGGCCTTGTAACTTACATTTCGGCCCATCGCTGACTGCAAAGCGCAAGACAAGCAGAACGCTTTCACTGAAAGGATATGGCTGCCAGAAAACAAGTAGGGCTAGACCAGATGCACTGAGCCGACTGAGCGAGAGTGATTGTGATTGGCTGCCCACAAACGCCGCGCCGAAGTGTTTGTTCGTTTTTACTCCGACAGATGGCTCTAGGTTCCATGCGCTATCATCACCAGTGGGGGCGAGTGGAGCGGGAAAGCCACACTACGGCCATTCGCGGGACTGCATGATTGAAAAGTTGGGGGTGCGTTTATTACGCGGGGGGAAAAAAAAACCCAGTTTTTGAAACTAAATTTCAGGGTGCATTCGTTATGCGAGTGCGTTCATTATGCGAGTAAATACGGTATGAGCGGGCTGCGACGCGAAGAACATGGTTCAATTGGATCTCATTTATCGCGCCGACGAAGCAGCGCGCGGAGCGGCACTCAGCAAATGGACATCAGCGTGACATCACCCTGTGAAGCCAAAAGAAGTGACGCGACAGCGCTCGTCAAAAACTCTGTGACGTCACTTCACGCGCGCAACTCCACGAGCGGCGAGCAGGCGCAACGCCCTCTCAAGCGGGCGCCGGTGACGTCCGCACAAAGCGGTGAGGTCAGGCCGAGATTCTGTCATATGCGCCGTTCGGGATGGAAGTGCAGGAATTTGAAACGAACGATTTTCAGGCCGTTTAAAAATGTAATTAACTATCGTGCGCTGAAGTATTTGAAGTGCTGTTTCAGGTTGGCCAGACCATTAGGCATCGATAAAAGCAATAAAAGGGTAACATAAAGTTTTCGTGTCAGTGCTCCTTTAAGATCTCTGATGTACAGTTAAACCTCGATGTAACGAACTTCAATGTAACGAAACCCTCGATGTAACGAACCACGGAATTTTTCGTAACTTCAAGTGTATGCGCACCGTGTATTTTCACCCTCTGTGTAACGAAGTCCCATTTTCCGGAATTTCAATGTAATGAAGTTTCATGGAGAACTAGCCACTAAATTTAAGTTGTAGAGGTATATTTTGGGTCATGCAAGCGCAAAAATGGGGTTTCAATAAAACGCGACCGGCAACGCGGGCCGCGGATGCAGCGAGCCACGGAGTCTGTGAGCGAGCCCCTTGCCTACAAACTGCGTGGCGTGCATACACGGCTGGCGCACTGTTTCTGTCGGAGCTTAATCGTCTACGCGGGCATCAGCGGGAACCGCATGGAGCGTTTTCTCCCCGCAAAAACGCAAAACGCGCCCCGTAAGCCACAGGCACGCTGACGCAGCCGCGGAGACCACCCGCGCGATGTGGATAGCTCCAGCGACCGCTTCTAACCGCTCGCTGAAACGCAACTCGAGGGGCAAACGAGTGGGGCACGCAAGAAAAAAACGCAGATAACGTGGGCAAAATATTTCAACGTCATACGCGCTGCTTACGAAAGCGCCCATCAAATATCCACCACGGCGGAAAGCCTAATCGCATCTGGTGGGGCCGCCGCCGCCGCATGCCGCCGCTTTGCCCTTCGTTCGAGTTCGCTCATGCTTTGTGGGTTTCATCGTTCCAGCAAGCATTTGTAAATCTTTGTAAGCCTTGCGCGCTTTTTTTTCCTTTTTTTTTTTTCTTTTTTTTCACGCCAGCGTCCGCGATTGCACACCGGTGGCGGCTTCTGCCTGCCTCAGCCAGGAAGTGACTTGCGCTGCACGCGGCAGTGGGAGGAGCCTGACCAGTTTCGCCAAGGGGAGGTGGGCACCCTATGGCGGGAGCTTCGAAACGCTCAGGGATGCCGGCTGGCCAGACGATTAGGCTTACCACCGCAGAGGATATTTGATAAGCGCTTTCGTAAGCGGCGCGTATGATGTTTTACAGTGAAAATTTTGCCAACGTTATCCGCTTTTTTTCTCGCATGCCGCTCTCGTTTGCCCCTCGAGTTGCGTTTCAGCAAGCGGTCAGAAGCGATCGGTGGAGCTACTCGCATCGTGCGGGTGGTCTTCGCGGCTGCGTCAGCGCGCCGGGGGCTTGCGGGGTGCGTTTTCGCGGGAGAAAACGCTCCATGCGGTTCACGCTGATGCCCGCGTAGATGATTAAGCTTTGATAGAAACAGAAACAGTGCGCCAGCCGAGTATGCGCGCCACGTTTTCTTCTGCAGAAAACGCTTCACGGGATGAACACTTCATTACAACCGCGAATTTCAATGTAGCGAAATTTCAATGTAACGAAGTACATTACGAATTTTACCGACTTCGTTACATCGAGGTTCAACTGTACTTCAATAGTTTGGAGTAGCCTGCCATATCATGTACGTCATCGTACACAATGCGCGGAGTGAAGTTCAGGACGCTACACGTGTTCGGTGCGCGGAAGCGTTCCAGGAAGCTTGTTCGCGCGGACAAGAAGAAGGTGGCACAGAGTATTGTTGACGACAGTGTCGGTGCTCCCAACGACGTATCTCCTGCCCTGTCTGTGCAAGACTTCGATGCTGCGAGTGTGTCCAACGTCTCGAGTGCATCGACCTCGGCGAACGCGGCCTACATCTCCGGTCTCGCATCAACCTGGACAAGTGGGAACGGGTCGCACACAGTTCACTTGGAGGCGTATTTCCTGTCACGTGAGGAGGTAAAGGCAGCGAACAGACAACGTGGTGCTGTTCAAAATGAACTTAGTGCTATGCCGGTGACTCAGAGGAAATTCCAAGCCACGGAAACCGACCCTGTTCCTGCCATCGGTACAGGTGGGGGCTCACACCAGACCATCTAGCCTTCCAGCGAGCTGCTGAAAAAGACTCCTTGCTCATCAACAAGGCCAGCAAATGAAAGCAGGAGAAGATGGAAAAGCGACCGAGGAGGAATACAGTGCGCAAGGACACCTCTAGCTATACTGTGGGGTCCTTTTAAAACAGAAAATGTGCACACAAACATTGAAGGCTGTTTTCTCAAAATTTCTGTCTCTTGATTTTGTTAAAAATCGAAGCAAAATCATGTTTGCATGTTCGATCAGCAACCGTAATTTTAGTGCTGTGCTAAAATTTTTCTAGTGAGAAATTCAGAAAAAGGGCTCTGTCTTGCCCTGGGGTACATATTCAGGAATAATTATAATGAATTTCATAGTCGCAGCAGGCTTGGCTAATTCTCCAGGACTGGGATAACACCAATACAAATCACCGTGATATACCCTCATAACTCGAGAACTAATTTCTGTAGCTCAATGAAACATTGCACTATTTCTAATGTTGATGCTATAAAACTACCCCGAAAATTTCATTCAGACATCTCAAGAAACAAAAACTTGGCCTTCAAGGGTAGCCTCCCTTCTTAAAGGCGCCATGCAGACAAGACACGTTTGCATCATTCAAAAGGTTGCCTCATTAGAATTATACCGACACCATTTTTACCACACAGTTCGCTTAAATAAGCTATATAATGAGAAAAAAAGGGAATGGAAATGCGACCCACTTGCTTATTTCTCGCAACAGAACCTATGATGTCATATGTGCCCAGCTGTGCGATTGGCTGAGGTCAGCAAAAGCAAATGCAAATTGGGAACGAGCTATTTGCGCGTAAATGTAATACATATTCATTTTACAGCAGTAAGAATGGTGCGGTAAACAATGAAAGTTACGAAAATACATGTAAACATAGAAGTACCGATGCGCACTGCTGTTGGTACTGCACGCACTATGCTTGTTTAAAGCTGAACAGCAGCCGGCCACTTTGGAGTTGTCTTACATGACACCGGCGGATTGGCGTAAGCGACATTGTCTTACGTGACCCTGTTTGTCGAGCATACCCCATGTTTCACAAAACGATTACCGTATTTTCCGGTGTATAAGTCGCGGTATTTTTCTGAAATTTTCGTTGGTGCGTCTTATCTACCGGGGCGACTTATGTATGAAATAAATCTGGTTCGCGGCGGCCGCGCGTGGCCAGTGCACATTGCGACACAGCTCTATGGTGTAAATCAATCTCAAGCCCACCGGTACGGCATTTCTCATAGCCCATATGTCGCTTCGGGACGTTGCACCAAAAAATTTGCAGCTTTTCCTAGTCAAAAACAATGATAATGGCCTGCGACAACCACGCGCCACTTTAGGCCATGCGCAGTAACTACAGTTCAGAATAAATTCAAAGTAAGATCAAACTGGGTTGCGAAAACAAAATAAAAACTTCCGTCCGCCATAACACCTTTATTGCGCTGATTTACGACAGCACGCAAAAGACGCGCGACGTTTGGAGAGGTGGCCAAATGGGTCTCTGACTCTTGGGACTCCATTTCTACAAAAACAGTTGTAGCCGGGTTGATAAAGGCCGGAGTAATCCGGTCCGCGAGTGGTAACGATGTTGGTGAAGAAGACATCAGAGAGTCGGAGGACGGCAGTGATGCCCCGGTGGAACTCCCACTGAAGATATTGAATTGTTGAAAGACAGCGATGGTTTTGCCTAAACGCCGTCTCTATATGCCATCTATGTGTATCAATAAACCATTTTTGAGAAGTTAGTTCTGTCTAGACTTTGGATGTTATATGCCCGTGTCTATGGGCAGCGGCCACCGCAACCATGTACTTTCGCCGCACTTTCCAACGATCTGATTCACTATGAGTTTACCTTGAACAAGTCAGTCTTATATACCGGTGCGACTCATATACATTTTTTCGGAAAAACTAATTTTGAGGGGGGTGCGACTTATCCAAAGGTGCGACTTATAGACCGGAAAATACGGTAGTACTTTCTACCTTAACAAAAACCACCCATGTGTAAACACGGTCAAAAACAAAGGAACGGCAGCTACCGGTTCGTGGCTGAGTATTGTAGCGCCATCTGGGAGGACTGATGGCAAGCAAGGCTGCAGAGCCGAATGACGCAGTGGAACTTCGTTTTATTATGTGCCGTTATGACTTCATTGCAGACGTCACGCAAACACGATTTGCCAGGAGATTCAAAATTTTAACCTAAATTGTTTAATTTCTCAGTGATTACGGCATCATTTGCTGCCGGACAAGCACTGGGGGTACTACAAAACATGAAATCTTTCGAACGTACTTGTATTTTGTCTGCATGGCCCTTTTAAACATCGCCCAAACCATAGCCCAAACATTGCCTAAGATGCTACTCTGCCTCCAGCTGTGCTTGTGCTTCCTTTGGAACTCTGTGCAGCGTGCTGGTCCTTCCCAAGAGACGCCCAGGCTGCCCGGGACATCGTCCTGCCCGGCACATCGGGATGGGGCTGCGGGAAACGCTGGCAATGGCGGTTCCCCCCTCAGCGATGCCAGGTGCGGCGGGTTGGCCCGCATGGAGAGGCCCGCAGATGGGGTGCACGTGGAGGAAGGTGAAGAAGAAGTGATCCCCTTGGATGACCCTGAGGACCAGCGCGGCCTGGTGAGCAGAGGAGAGGGCCACAGGCCGGCCAGCACTGCGCCGCTGGGGGCATCGGTATGTTGCAGGGTCTTCGTCCACCCCTGACACAGTCGCTCACAACTCATGATCGAGGTTTAACAGGGGGGAACTTTTAGGTCCCCTTATCCTCTTCTCGCAAGCGTGGCCTTCAAACGAGCACGCTTACCCGCACACGTGACGTCTCCTTGTGTGCCGACGCGCCGGCGGGCATCAACTGCCCCCGCCGGCGCCCCTCCTCGCCCGGGAGCCTGCCTCCTTCCCCCCCGCCTTATAAGTGTGGCGCACGCACGTCGCTGGCCTCTTGCTCTTGGATAAGGGAGAAGGGGGATTGAGGAGATCGGCGCCGGAGAACCAGGGTGCTGCTCGTCCTAACGTTGGCTCGTCTCCTCTCTGCCGCGCCGTTTGGTCGGGGCCTGCTTCTGGCCCTGCTCGGACGTGCCGGATAGGCCTATTCCTACCTTGCGAGCGGCCCACGTGCAACCTTGGCCATAGCCGCCCGTTCAGGTGGGGTCTTGAGACGCGGCGCGTCGGTACAGTGTAGTTCTTAGCCCTGTCTTTGCGTTCAGTATGCACTGTACCAATACACCTCCTGGTTCGTCCTGGCTCTAAGTAGCCTGTCGTCGCCTTTGTCGGTGAGTCGAGCCCGTCGTGGCGGATGCCTCGCGGATGCCGCGAACCTTTCTGCGGTGTTTGGATGGGTCATTTCGCTGGCGTGGTGAAACCCCCTGTATCCCACATCGGCCCTCTTAGCCACCAAGCCCACAAACGTGGAGAACCTGCGCCTTGGCTATGAGGCAACGTCACCCTGACTGGAGGGATGTGTAGGCAGTCACTCCGCGTCTTGTGCACGCGGTGAAAGGGTCTTTGGCTGACAAGATCGGCACCAGTGTCGACTAGAGCAGGGCTCAGTTGATCACCTGGCCCATCAGCGGCTCACTGCAGCTTTTCTAACTCGTACACCTCCCTTACCAAAGCGTCAAGTCGTGTATAAATACAAGCGTCCAGTAGTATATGCATCTATCGTAATGATCTTGTTAGTCGAACCTGGCCATTCAGTGGTCTTATCGGACATGCTTGTTTTGGCTCTGGCAGCAACTAGCTGAAAAAAAAAGACGAAGCAAAGGCGGACAGCCATCCTGCGTAGTAGGGTGCCAACATCTAGGAGGACTGACAATAAAGAAAGTATTAAGCAATCCATTGCACAGTAAACGGCGCACAAATGTTCTCTTGAAGGCTTATCCTCGTTACATCATGGCAAGCATCACAAAATGCTCGATTTTGCGTGAGAATCAAAATTTTAACTTAAAGGGGCCACACGGACAAAATACAAGTTTGTTTTATTCGAAAGATTTCATGTTTTATAGTGTCATCAGCGCGTGTCCGACAGCAAACGATGCTGCATTCACTGAGAAATTAATCAATTTATGTTGAGATTTTGATTCTCCCGCCAAATTGTGTGTTCTTGTGACGTCTGCCATGAAGTCATCAGGGCAGGTATTCAAACAAACTTCCAGTGCTTCATTCGGCTCTGCAGCTTTGCTTACCGTCAGTCCTCCCAGGTGGTGCCACCATAGTCAGCTGCTGACTGTTGTCTGTCGTTGCTTTGTTTTTTATTGCATTTGCACCTGGCTTGTTTTTTTTTTGTTACTGTAGAAAGTAATCGTTTTATGAAGCATGGGGTATCATCGACAAACAGGGTCACGTAAAACAATGTCGCATACGCCAATCGGCCAGTGTCGTGTAAGACAACTCTAAAGTGGTGAACTTCTGTGCAGCTAAAACAAGCATAGTGCGCCCAGTAACAAGAGCAGTGTGCATTGGTACTTCTTTGTTTACATGTATTTTCGTACTTTGCATTGTTTACACCACCATCCTTACTGCTGTAAAATGAATATGCATTACATTTAATCTCAAATAGCTTTTTCGGCAAGCTTATAGGCCCTGCCTAATTTGTGTTTGCTTTTGCAGAACTCAACCAATCATAAGTTCTGTAGCGGGAAATGAGATAGTGGGTCGCATGGCCGTTTCCTTTTTCCTAATTACAGTGGAATCTCGATGGTACGATTCTGGGTGATACGAATTTCAGGATGATACAAATTTCTGAAGAGTCCTGGCAAAATTGTATTGTTTTCAATGGGAAGAATTTCGGCTTTTACAAACGGACTTGCGCGGCCCGGCAGATGATACGAATGAGCCGGCGAGGTGCCCGACTGCCAAGCGAGCAAGGGACGGTGACGTACAGGCTCTCTGTCCCCTTTTTGTCACTCTTTCTCCAGAAATGGCCGGGCTGTTGTTTTCTGCTCGCGAAAGCGCGCTGCGCACGCTACAGGCGCGCTGACGCCGCCGCGGAACCAGCAGCATGCTGCGCGCGGCCCGGCAGCGGCATTAACATGGCGGTGGTTTCGGACGCGAAGTGGTGCGTGGCACTCAAGCGACCACTTCTAACTGCTCTTTAAAAGGCTGCTCAAGGCACACACGAAGTTGCTTGTGCGGTAAAAGAGCTGATAATGAGGGCGAAAATGGTGCTATAAAACATCATAAGCGGCGCTAGTGAAAGCGCCCACAAAATATCTGCCAGGGTGGTAAGCCTGAATATCTATGGCGGAGTGCTTCGAAACGGGCCATGAAACGTGCGCCTCCCATTGGTGCAAGTCGTCAGGCTCCCTGCCGCGTGCGTAATTTTCTGACCGAGGCAGAAGAAGCGGCAAGCGTGGAATTGTCGACGCGGCTGTGAAAAAATCGCACGCGCAATGCTGACGCGCTGGAATCACATGCAAAGACACACCATGCAGTTCACACCTTGACTGTTGTGGCTTGTAGTGAGCTTGGGCAAAGCGAGTGAGGCGATAAAAGTCCAGAAAGGTCTGCTCGATGACATGGAGGTTAGAGAAAGCAGAAAGACATCACAGATTTCTTCGCGCGAAAGTACGAAAAGAAACAAATGAAAACTTCATTTTAGTGCTCAGTTTCTTGGTCTGTGTTGGTTCATGCGAATTTCGGATGTACGAATATTTTTCGCAGTCCCGCTAGATTTGTATCATCGAGATTCTGCTGTATATCGCTTATTTGAGTGAAGTGTGTGTTAAAAGTGGTGTCAGTATGATTCTAATGAGGCAATTTTTAGAATAAACTGAAGTTACGATTTGTCTGCATGGCCCCTTTAAATTCATGCACTTCTCTCAACGAATAAAGCATTGCTTGCTCCCGGACAAGCGCTGGGGGTGCTACAAAACATCAAATCTTTCGAACAAACTTGTATTTTGTCTGCATGGACCAACTCGCCCAAACCAGTACTCTGCCTCCAACTGTGCTTGTGCTTCCTTGGGAACTCTGTGCAGCGTGCTGGTCCGTCCCAAGGGACGCCCAGGCTGCCTGGGACATCGTCCTGCCCGGCACATCGGGATGGGGCTGCGGAGAGCACTGGCAACGGTGGTTCCCCCCTCAGCGAGGCCGGGTGCGGCGGGTTGGCCCGCACGAAGATGCCCGCAGATGGGGTGCTCGTGGAGGAAGAGGCGGTGGAAGTGATCCTATGGGATGACCCTGAGGACCAGCGCGGCCTGGTGAGCGGAGGAGAGGGCCACAGGCCGGCCAGCACTGCCCCACTGGGAGCATCGGTATGTTGCAGTTCCCTTCCTCAACTCCTCACACACGCGTTCACTACTCATGATCGAGGTTTATCCTGGATAATCTGCAGCCTTGGCTATGAGGGAACGCCACCCCGACTGGAGGAGTGTTTAGGCCATCACTCCGCATCTTGAGCACGCGGTGAAAGAGCGTCTTTGTCTGATCTGCAGTGTCGACTGGAGCAGGGCTTGGTTGATTACCTGGCCCATCATCGGCTCACTGCAGCTTTTCCAACTCATACACCTCCCTTACCAAAGCGTCAAGTCGTGTATAAATACAAGCATTCAATAGTATATGCATCTATCGTAATGATCTTGTTAATCGAATCTGGCCATTCAATGTTCTTACCGGACATGCTTGTTTGTGCTGTGGCAGCGACTAGCTGAAAAAAATTATTTGCAGCAACCAAAAGCATCTATATTCCAAAAACGCTCCTCTGATTAATGTCAATTGTATTTTTCTTGGTGGACACCCCATGAAGTCATCACCCCTTATTTTTTGGCAATGTAACACTCGTGTCCACCTCGCAGTCATCTGCACTGCCCGAAACTGCTGTGCAAGCACCGACTGCTATGAGTATGCTGTTCGCAGATATGCGAAGAAAAGAGACAACAGAAAAATTTACACCATCTCCCCGCGAGGGGAACCATGGGGTAGATGCAACGCATCGATGGTTGCCATTGCGTTTCCCTTACGTTAGCGATGTCAGCGTGTGGATTGCTGTGGTTGTGTATCCTATTTACGCAGCATGTTCACCCCCGATGTGTCGCATCTACCCCATAGTTCCCCTCGCGGGGAGATGGTGTAAATTTTTAACCGAGCGCAAGCTGCGCGCTGACGCACAGATGGCGCTGCGGTCAGAGCGGCGGAGTGCGCAGCTGCCGCGGCGAGGAGAATGGGGGAGGGATGCGGACTACGCCGCAACAACGACGCGGGACAAGGCGAGTTAAAGAGATGCATTGCATCTAAAAGGTTCGCAGGATTGTCAGAATCCCCTCAGGTTGCACGAGATGCTGCCAACACTGCTTAAAGGGACCCTGCAACACTTGCCATCGACTACTAGTAATGTATTTTGGGATAAAGTTTATTGTCCCAGAAATCTCCTCCCGCAAGAATTATGAAAATCCGTTCACAATTAACGAAACTACGCGCGATGAGAAATCGCGCATAATCGTTCCCTCTCAACTCGAGCGCGGACAAGGCGACGAAAGCTGCGCGCTCTCTCCCGGAGAGGGGGGCGGCTCGCGGCGTTTTCTTCGGCGGCCTTCGATATATCACATGCCGGGTAGTTTTCTCCTTTTCTCCGCAACGCGGAGGGGCCTATTTCCGGTCGGGTGCCACAAAAAAGCAGGCATTGGTGCCTGCTCGCAAGTGCGCGCTCGGGCTGGTAGGGTGTTTTTGAAGCAATAAACGTTTGTAGTCGAGTGGTCCCGTTGAAAGGGAAGTATTGAGCTCATCACTCAAACTCCGCGTGCACTCAAAACACAAAAGAAACGGCAAAACTGCGCTTACAGGTTCAGGCATAGAAGAGGTTCGTACACAGCGATGACGACGACGGAAATGGGAGAATCTAGCCGCGAAGTTGACCAGTGACAGCCGATCGGGCAGCCATGGCCTATGTGACGTCCCTTAGGCCATGCATAATGAGGACAACTGAAGAGAGAGCGGTTGGTTTTTCCGCGTCTTTCACATCGATTTGCGCGCTCACCGCTTCACGTGCACGTGTAATATTTGGCTCAGGTATTCCTGGCAGTGTAATCTAAACGTCGCGCAGGTTTACTTGCACTGCTCAAAGAGTGTTGCAGGGTCCCTTTAAGGTTACTTCTCTGTGACATTTTACACCGTGGTGCTCGAAGCTGAATAATGGGTCCTTGTTGTACAGGCCATGGTGTGTTGATCTTGAAGTCTGGTGATTGGTGTTGTTGAGATGCGATGCATGTTTTCATTTCATTGTTATATCCTTATCTTTTTCATTAAGGCGGGGAAATGGCCATTTTGAGCGCTTCCACAAAGCATTTTTTTTTTTTTTTCTGATGAGCCACTGGACATATTTAGCATTGGTATGCGTGAAATTGTAGATTATAGATTTCTCTTCCAAACACATAACAGCAGTTTTGTTAAAGGTACAAGTATTTACAGTTTATTTGTCAAATAAACAAAAAAACGCACAAAAAGTATACACACAGTACATACAGGCGATTGTACTGAGCCTAAAAATTATTTTAGGAATTTCAAGATATGCAAGTTGTTTCTACGTTCCTAAGCTATGATCCAATATATACCTCAACGGTGTACAGCAAGCTTTGGATTTTTGCGAACCAGTCCACCTAGCGGCCTTGATGGCTGTTGCACTCTGCGCAATCACTCGAGAGTAGGTTGGTCTCTCTAAAATATGCATCCAAGCATACTTTTTTGTTCTCACACAAAATTTTTATCATTTTAGTGGTAAAAAACAAGATAAAAGAATCCAGCACTCTTGAGAAGCAGTGCACGTCGCTCCACAGTGCTACTCTGACATAAGTGCCAGGCTACCTTGAAGGGGATAAAGGAATACAGCGTGGTATATTTGGCAAAATATCCCTACCGCACATTGTCCAGACTCTAGACATGGAAGTAAAACTTGCAGTCATCAGATGAAAAGCGCGTTTTGTTTATAAATACAGCGCGAAGTCAAAAACGAACATTACCCCTAGCACTTGTCGAAGTCTGAGGATGTGAATGGGAGCGTCTTCATCACAACTTAAATCTGAATAATCCACATCACTGCTGCTAGGGTAAAAAAAAAACCAGCAGCTGCAGCTGCATAAGCCCCTGCCAATGCCGTCGGCTTTTGTGGAGCGCACCGGGAAGTGGACACTATTTTTGTGCAACTCGCCGCTATTTCACTCTTGACGCCGTCTTCGCAAGCGAAATTTAGACAAACCATGATAAAATGGAAAAAGGAGTTCCCAGTGGTGGAACACCAGATGGTGTAACACCAGATGGTGTTACTTGTCCATAAGGTGACGTTTTTAGCTTTCGCAAGATGTTTTAAATCATTGGAACTTTGTGTCTGATGGCCTGTGGCGTTGTAAGAAAAGAGTTAATGGCTGCTGTGCGTGCTGTTCCATCAGCGTGATAAATGAGATCAAATTGAAGTATGTTCCACGTGTAGCAGGCTGCTCACATTTCAGCCAGGGTATTCTGTTGAGTAAAGGAAGCAAACTGTGCAGTACAGTGTAGAACGCTTATAACGCATGTCGCCGGGGCCGCAAAAATCCACACTATAAGCGGCACCGCACCACAACCAAAACATGTGCGAATTCAACCACATCGCCACCTACCTCTCAAGTCATCCTAAATTTTTTATCACCCAAACACACAGAACCTAAAAACGAAGGCACGGTCTTTATTTCGTATTATTTTTAACATCAGCCGCTGCTGCAGGGTCTTACACATTGCAAAACCGCGGTCTTACAAACGGCGAGCGCGGCTCTAACTTCCGTTGTGCTTGTGTTTTGAAAGACCACGGCTCTGTTTTTAGCGTCTATGGAGATGCCGCAGGACATGATAAGAACGCCAGCAGGATTTATTTTTTTACCTCACCTTGTGTTCACGATGCCGAAGGCGGCTGCTTATCAGCGCAACGTACTGGTGATGGAAATCTTGGGCTTCGCGCGGCTCGCTTGTTCGGAAAGGGAAAGAGCTGCAGCTTATCTGCACAACATTCTAAAGCGTGAACCGCGTGGAGCGATTTCTCGCGATAACGTGCAGTGCACGCTGCAGGCGCGGCGACGCCGGCGCAAATACAACAGGCTTTTTTTTTTTTATGTGTGTGTTTGGCGCGGTAAGAGGCGGCAACATTGCGGCGGCACTGGCCGTGAAGCGGTGCAGGCAGCTCCAGCGACCACTTCCAACCGCTCGCTGAAATGCCGCACGAGGCGCAAGCGAAGATGCTCATGCAAGAAAAGAGCTGATAATGTGGGCGCAAAGTCACGCTACTTGTAAAAACGTCCATCAAAAAATACCGCCGTGATAAGCCTAAACATCTCTGGCGCGGCTAGCTGGCTCAGAGTACTTCGAATCTCCCGCCATTAGGTGCGTGACTTTCCATTGGTGCAAGTCGTCAGGCTCCTCCCACTGACACAAGCATGAAAAAACGCATGCGCAACGCTGATGTGCACGATTCGTGGGCGAAAACGGGCCAGGCGGTTCACGAATAATAGAAACAACTTGCCGCGCGCGGACGGGGAGTCAGTCGCTATCTTCCGAGGTGCATCAAGCAAGGACAGTTGTGGTTATCGCGTACGCGCGAACTAAAGGGTGCCTTTTTTTTTTGTGTGTGTCAAAGTTAGAGGAGATCAAGGGGTGCGCGCTGCGTCGGATGACCGATTTCATCATTTCTTTTTTCTTTTGCTACCTTAAAACGATGCCCCAGCTGCGCCGGTCGATCAGCAGACCTTCCAAAAACTGCACTATAAACGGTATTGTGCTTCGGCCAACCGCATCTTAAGCGGTATGCTTATGCATTGAGTTCTATGGGAGGCAGACCGGTGGTCAAAAAAACCCGCGTTATATCCGGTCCCACACTATAAGCGGTTACGTTATAAATGGTCTACACTGTAATATTAACGTAGAAAATTTGTGTCAGTACCCACTTAATTAAGAGAATGTGAAAGTCTAGAAAAATAAGAGGCAGCTTAAAAAGAAAATAATTGAGCATTAAAAATTTTAAATTTCAGAATTCCGTAGGTGGTTAGGTTCTTCAGTAAGGATGAACCCCACGCGATCGCTGCATCGTTGCATCCGCCACAGCCTGTACATTGTCCGCAACCCTTAAAAACTTGCGTTCTGTGGCGTAATCCAAAATGACGCATGGGAATGCTGACAGCTCTCTTAAGTGACTCTCGAGGCACTCCAACGAAGCTGCTTTGCTGAACCAACCTGCAGGAACAGGCACACGGCACGCTCCAGAACGGCTGGGACGCACTGCCTTCGCCTTATGTCAGCTTGCTGCGCACTGTCGTCCTCGAACGTGCTGCGAGGAATTTCGAATTTCAAATGCCTCTGCAACCGATGACTACATTTTACTGGCCTCTACCTGTCTAATGATGTACGCCTTCATCGCTAAATCCAAATTCTTGCGTTCAGTTCGTGACCTCGGCTCCGAAGGCACACCACCGCAAACAAAACATGCACCATGCCGCTTCTGTCTCCATGTCAGCAGAGCTGCCGCTAAGGCCCCTAAAGGTGAAATCCCAGATTGGCGCTACCTTAGTTATTTTAGGGGCCATAGCCTGCTTCTGGGTCACAACGCTACCTGTCGGTTTCCCTGCCCCTTCCCCTTTCGCATACAGTCACCCTGCGTTCTCGTTGCCTTGAGGCTATTGCCAAGCTACCTAGCTCACCGAGCAGGCCTAGCATGGCAGGGGCTGAGCATAGAGTTCCTTAGCAAGTACTTATTAAGGGGGGACACTGCTCTTAAAACAACTTACTTTAATTGTTAAGTGTAACTTCTCCATTTTGCTGCATTTTTTCCACTGATTTCAAATATGCCACTATTTTTTGAGTAAGTCAATTAGTTACCAAGATAATTGAGGCAATTAGCCATTTTTGGAGGAACCATAGACAAAACAGTGTTGGTTAATAAACTGTAATCTTTACATTTTCCAATACTTATGAACCCTGGTGAGTGCAATAAGATAATCGTTTTTTTGATGCACCGCTTGGAACTAATTTTACAGCGCATTAAACCTTGGTGGCACCAGTGGCAAGGAACTATTTCGAATGCCTGTTTCAAACACCAAAGTTTAATGAGCTGTAAAATTAGTTCCAAGCGGTGCATCAAAAAACCGATTCTCTTATTGCATTCACCAGGGTTCGTAAGTATTGGAAAATGTAAAGATTACAGTTTATTAACCAACACTGTTTTTTTCTATGGTTCCTCCAAAAATGGCTAATTGTCTGTAATTACCTTCGTAACTACATAATTGACTCACTCAAAAAATAGTGGCATATTTGAAATCAGCGGGAAAAAAAGCAGCAAGACTGACAAGTTTCACAGAGTTAGCTTAAAAACTAAAAAAAGTTGTTTTAAGAGTCATGTCCGCTCAGGCCACCCACATGACGCGGTGCACGAGGAGTCATCATCATTGCTCACAACTTTATCAGGAGAAGCGCACTTGCATGTGCACTTGCGGCGCGGTGTTTGATAAATGTAATGTGACGGTGGACGAGAGTTCGATACACACATACAAAAGTGCTGTATGTACTTTCACATGGGATTTCCAAGGGGATGTTTGGGCTGTTCGATATAGGCAATAATTCAATGTGTCCAGGTTCGATATATCCTGGATCGACTGCCCATTAAAATATCAACCTGCTTCTTCATAGCACACTGCACATGCTGTTTTCAATTCAGCATTATTTAAAGGGAACCTGCAACACTTGCCATCGACTACTAGTAATGTATTTTGGGATAAAGTCTATTGTTCCAGAAATCTCCTCCCGCAAGAATTATGAAAATCCGTTCACAATTAACGAAACTGCGCGCGATGAGAAATCGCGCGTAATCATTCCCTCTCAACTCGACTGCGAACAACGCGACGAAAGCTGCGCGCTCTCTCCCGGAGAGGGGGGCGGCTCGCGGCGTTCTCTTCGGTGGCCTTCAATATATCACATGCCGGGTAGTTTTCTCCTTTTCTGCGCAACGCGGAGGCGCCGTTTCCGGTCTGGTGCCACAAAAAAAGCAGGCATGGGTGCCTGCTCGCAAGTGCGCGCTCGGGCTGGTAGGGCGTTTTTGAAGCAATAAACGTTTGTAGTCGAGTAGTCCCGTTGAAAGGGAAGTATTGAGCTCATCACTCAAACTTCGCGCGCACTCAAAACACAAAAGAAACGGCAAAACTGTGCCTACAGGTTCAGACATAGAAGAGGTTCGTGCACAGCGATGACGACGACGGAAATGGGAGTATCTAGCCGCGAAGTTGACCAGTGACAGCCGATCGGGCAGCCATGGCCTATGTGACGTCCCTTAGGCCATGCATGATGAGGACAAGTGAAGAGAGAGCGGTTGGTTTTTCCACGTCTTTCACATCGATTTGCGCGCTCACCGCTTCACGTGCACGTGTAATATTTGGCTCAGGTATTCCTGGCAGTGTAATCTAAACGTCGCGCAGGTTTACTTGCACTGATCAAAGAGTGTTGCAGGGTCCCTTTAAGGCCTTGTTTGTTTTTGTTTTGTTTTGTTTTTGCAGCTAGGGGCCGATGCTTTGTGAATTGTAGGCTTGCTGTGTTCTCTTCCACGAACTTTTGTTTTGTAAGGTCATCTTTTTGTTTGCATTGTTTTCTAGGCACCAGACAGCCTTGCCACCTTTCAAGTGGGCATTATGCAAGTTGTCGCATCACAGCTCACACAGTGTGGAATGCGGGATCCCCTGGCAGTGCCGGCTTTGCCGACGTCTTCAGAAAACGCTTCTGCAGCAACAGGGTGCGTGAAAATTGCCATAGGGGCGTGCATTTGCGGGAAGATGCAAATATCAGGGATTGAAGGGCTGTACGCATTGGAGCAGGCCAAGGAGCCAGGAACACCCGGAATATCGACATTTTTCGAACTGCGGGAACACACAAGCTTGTCATTTCTCATTAATTTCCCTCCGCAGATTTTGTATTCATGCATTATATGCGTGATGTATGTGGCACGTTTCTGCTGCACCTTGGTGATCATGTCACCACGGAGCAGCGGACGGCCAGAGTAATGTGAAAATGCACCTGTGGTGCCAGGCTCTTCTTTTTCTTTTTTCAGTTTTCGCAATGTTGGATTTGCAGCGAGCTTTTAATGTGAATACGAATGATTTTCTGCCCCCCCCCCCTCCTCCAGCATGTTTGTTCTTTTCATTTTTTTCATGTGCTCCTACCAAACAAAGGTCGCCTGCACCTGTCTTGGTAAATGTCAGTAATTAGCTAAACAAAAGAAATCGTGGCGATAATGCACAAAAGCCCGTTGTTTCTGGGTGGAATGGCAGCTACTATCTCACCGTGACACACAATTACGTAGGCGCAAAAGCCACCGATGTTAAAACTGTGGCCTGTGCATTCTAATCTTTATGCTCATATTTCCGTTCATCGCAGGAATGGCAACTGCCAACTGCACTTTTGTTTCCCTCTGAATCATCAGTCTCCACAGTGGTAGTTGAAGCCTTCGGTACCGTACAATACCGTACAATAAATTTCGCACTGGTGACCTCTAGCTTACCACTGCAGTGCTTGACTGTGATCACCAAGTTTGTGAGACCATAAGTTACGCGGCCACAGAGCTTCTTAACAGATCTAAACTATGGTGCCGCTGATACAAACCTTGCATTTGTGCACATTTCAGGGAGGACAGCAGACCAAGTTCGACTACAGACAGTGGACAGACCAGTGAGCTTCTTCGTTTTTAAATTCTTTCTAATGTTTTTCTCTTTCCAGCTCTCTCCTCCTTTTTGTTGTTGTAATGTGCGAGACATTTTTGGCTAGGACATGCACGTCTGAACTGCTGGGCTGACAATGTTGCCGCAAAACATGTGCCTGATAACATCGAGCCACTACAGCCTGCCTGGGGTTGGGGGGAATACCTACGCAGTGCCTGCTGACACCGTGCTTTTTCGACGCACAAAATTTGCATACTCTGAGGGCATTTCAAAAATTCCTGTTGATAGCTGCACAAGTGGCGTGCTAACGCATTGCTGAGTGAGCCAGACCTCATAACAAGGTGTAATAATGACAGGGAAAATTAGATTGAAGTGAACTTTGCTAGTTGTAACGAGAATTTTCTTTTTAACATCTTCATGCGCAATTGGGCCTGTTCAACTGGACCACGTTCGGTTGGCTAGAGCAGTTATTGGGACCAGTTAGCATGCTAAAGGCTAATGGCCAAGGCACCATCAGTAGCGTGTCTCAAGGCACTCATTTTTCCACGGTGCAGTGGTTTCGGCAGGCTTCCAAAACAATGTGGTCATATAAAAAGCTCCATTATGTCCTTGAATGCTTTTCTGAAATTGCGAAAGGAAAATTTTGAATTACTTGGGGTGCGTTCCCCAAAACCTTTCGAGATGAGCTGGTAGGAATCACCTATGTCACAATCTACCAATGTAGTGGATGGCACAAGTGATTGTCTTGGGATGCAAAAAAAAAAAAAAAAGAAAGAAAGAAGAAGCTAATCGTTAATTGGGAGGCCAAATTGATGGTCAAGTTTCGGTTGTATCTATCAGAAACAAAGGACAAATCGCCACAGGATTAAAGGGCCCATGTAGACAAAATACGAGTTTGTACAAGATTTCATGTTTTGTAGTGCTTGTCCCTCAGTGCTTGTTCGGAAGCAAACGATGCTTTATTCACTGACAAATGAATAAATTTAAGTTAAAATTTCAATTCTTTCGCCAAATTATGTGTTTTTTTGGTGTACACAATGACATCACAAGAGCAGGTCTTCAAGCTAAACCTATAAAAAAAAAGTATGCTGCAGAGCATGCTTACCGTTTGTAAACCTAGATGGTGCCACCATACCCCGGCGGGCCGTTTTCTGCCTTTGCTTTGTTTTTGACCCTATTATTGTACTTGGCTTGTTTTTGTGAAGGTAGAAAAAATTCATTTCGTGAAACATGGTGTTCACTTCACAAATATGGCCACGCAAGACAACCGTCACTTCCTCCGATTGGCCAGTGTTGTCTGAGACAACCCCAAAGTGCCGCAGTGCTGTACAGCTAAAACAACCATTGTGTGCGCAGTACCAACAGCAGTATGCATCGGTACTTCTATATTTACGCGTACTTTCGTAACTTCGACTGTTTACCCCACCATTCTTACTGCTATAATAGGGATGTGCCCTAAATTTGAGTGCAAATAGCTCGTTCAGCAAGCTTGCCATGCCGAATTTGCGTCTGCTTTTGCCGGCCTCAGCCAATTGCACAGCTGGCCACATATGACATCATAGGTTCTGTTGCGGGAAATTAGCTAGTGGGTTGCATGGCCATTCCTCTTTTTTCCTAATTATGTAGCTTATTTGAGTGAAGTTTACGTTAAAAGTGGTGTCAGTATGATACTAACGAGGCAATCTTTCAAATAAACCAAACTTGCGTTTTGTCTGCATGGCCCCTTTAATGATAAGCTCATTGTATTGTGTATATGCAACTGAGGTGACATTCTATGTCAAACAAGCAGAAAAAAGGCTAGCAGTTTTCTTGAATGTGTGTAAGTTCTTATGCCAACATTGTGTAGTGCAGTTGTGCCAAATGTTCCAATTGTGCCAAATTTGGCTGTGCCAAAATGTTAAGGGGGGCTTGTACTAAAGCACGTTACCTTGCTTTTCATTTTCCAGATACATTGCAGCTGCAGTCACCACCGCCCTCATGGGAAATTCCTAACAACAATACAGCTGTGGTCGCTGTCAGGGTATGACAAGTGCTACGGGAGACATTTGCTGGCTCTCAAATTTTGTTTGTAGTTGTAGGGCGGTTATTTTCAGTGATCAGAGCCTGTGATGTAGTACAAGGATATTCAAGCATTTGCTAACGTAGTCACTTGAAATCATAAGAACAAAAAGTGCAGCAGCAGCTTGGGAGCTGTAACGCCGCGGGTTTCATTCCTGGTGGTGGGTGCATTTCTGGCATAGGTTATGTAAGCGGTGAACAGAAATTCCCATGTTTACGAAATTTAGAGTGCGTTTATGATCCTCCAATGGTCTTGACTAGTTCATGGGTGTCCAACTACGGAGGGAGCACCGCATAGAGTACTTATAAAGCGCGAGACACGCACAATGAGAGAACGCGATTGGAATGCAACTGATCGGGACGACGGTCGCACAGGCCCGGTTTTCATCTCGTGAGCTAATCGTGCGAGCCTCACGATGCAATCGTACAATCGTGCGATTATCATACGATCGTACAGATGCAATCGTACGATTGTTGCGAGCATCATGCGGCCGCAGTCAATGAGATCACAAAGGTGTCATCATAATGAAGTCACTCTAATACTTTGAAAGCTTCTTTCAAAGCCCCGAGGAGGCGCTAGTGGCTGTTCCATGTATTTTAAAGGGCCGGACCACCGATTTTTGTCGCGTATATATTCTCTAGCTCATATGAAAGCCAGCGTTTTATATAGCCCGGTAACCACAAGCAATTTATAAAAGAAATCGAGGAAATAATTTTAATTTGGCAGCAAACTTCCTGAAATCGGAAGGGTGGCGGTTCGTAGTGTCGAAACTTGACACTACAATATGTGTCCCAGTCACGTGACCTGCCAACCTAGCAGCTACTGTAACTGCTGAAACGTTTATTCACTTATTGAAGACCTTTTAACACAAGCATATGTATAAGTTTAAATTGTATATGTGTTTTTAAACATTATTTTGAAAACTTTCAAGACGCGCTGCCGCCGCCTCTGGGTTGCTCTGAGCCACGCTGAGCCACGCCCAGAATCAAAGGCAGCGTTCAGTAAACAGACCCAGTAAAGGAGCTTTGACGATTCTGCCTGAGTCAGGGGCGTTTCTTCTGCCGAAATATTCAACTTCAGTTTCCAAATACGTCATCGGCAGCTTAAAAAAAAAAAAGAAAGAAAGGACGCCCCCGGAGAGAATAGAACCACCGACCTCTACAACGTGAAGCCAGATTCTACTTATTGTCCATCCCAACGGATGGTGCCTTCGTGCAAAATAGACTAGTGAATTAAAACAAAAAACACATAGAGGAATAAGAAAGCCTGCGATTCACACTTTTTAAGGTGGGGACAAGTTTTTAAATATCTCTTTTCATCTCGCATACAGCGAAAAGTATGTTGCCACGCTACTGTATGTCATGGTTGCCAGCCTTATTTTTGGGAGGACACATACGGCTCGTAGATATAAAAATTTCAATTTAAAAAGTTCCAGGGCGTTATGAGCAAAACCGTCTCTCATTAAGGTGCTTTAAAGGATGCCCTTTCATTTGGAATAGAGAACATATACTCGACAAAAATCGGTTGTCTGTCCTTTTAAGGGAAGCAGCGCGGGGGCGCCCTGGCATGCTCTCTTCTAATCCGCTTCTACAAAGGAAGAAGGGGCTCTTGCCATTTTTTTCTACCTTCTATATATATATTTTTTTCAGAAGCGGTTTGTCTTAGTGGGTTGAAGGCTCATGGCTTCGCGAAGTTGGTGGTGACAAAAAACTCTAGTGAACACTTCAGAGTAGCAGAGAAGATAGAGACAACGCGGCACACATCATATATGAATAGTGACACTACAGACACCTGGTCTGTGTTTGTCCAGGTGTCTGTTTTAGATGCGAACGCATCTCATTCACTCGCCTTGTCCCTGCATCCATCCGGCGTTGTTGTCGGCGTTGTCGGTGTCCACCCCTCCCCCATTCTCCTCGCTGCGCCAGCTGCGCTCTCCGCCGCTCACCCCCTCTCCTCTCCGATAGCGAACACTCTCTCGCAAGGGGAATTGGCTTGGCTTGGCTTAGATTGGATTAAAGTGGATTGTGTTGGATTGTGTTGCGTCATAGACGCTCTGGCGCCGGCGTGTGTGCAGCAAGGCTCTCTCTCTCCACGGTCTCCTCTCCTTCGGGCGCGCTGCGCATATAACCGGTGTGCCGCTCTCCGGCGGCCTTTCGGTCGACGGTTGCTCTCCGCTTGCGCTTGAACCCCCCTCAGCGTCGCAACACACCAGGGTTCCCGCGAGGGGAGGTGGGTGTAATTTTTGTCACTGACCAGGTGTCTGGTCAGTGACAATACAGACACCTGGACAATACAGACATACTATGTTCCCAGCAGTACCAACAGCATGGACGAGTGAAATTGTCAGTGCTATTTGTCCCCGCACAGCTTTCCTGAACACATAAAATGCAGTGTATAACGTAATAGCACTACAGTAAAACCTGGATATAACGAAGTGAATAAAAATTCGCCATTTTTTGTTACATGCAGGTTTTCGTTACATGCAGGTTTCGAGTTAAAAGGCTCCCGTAAACGAAGCAGGAACTAAATCAAAATGCTAGTCATCAGGGATAGTGAATTCACCCGTGAAGGATTCATTCCACAGTGAAAAACTACGTGATTTGTTCCTGCTGCTTTCCCACGGGCTTAGTCACTACACGGCACTCCAAAGAAGCAAGGTTCCTTACCCCCGTATTCAAACGTAACTTAAGTATCTTTTTTGCCTTTTGCTTCTTCTTCTTCCTCACCGGCAAAGACGGCATTTAAAATTGCAAGCTTCTCTTGAAAAGACATGACTTTTTGTTTTCTGACAGCAGAACTCATCACCGACGAAGAGACACCACAGATAGCAGTGGAGACTCGCGACTACACGCCGACAGGCCAGGCCGAGCACCTAACCAACACCGTGCTGACAGTGGAAGCACACAGTATATATAGTTTGCGGTGCGGGCAAAGTTCACTAAATTAGTGCATTTCCCCAGCCGATTTTTCAGGAAAAGTAAAAAAAAAAAAAAAAACTGGATTATCAGCGTAACAAATTCGTTACATCCAGGTTTAACTGTATTCATTTTTACTTCAAGTTGATAAATGTTTTCTTTTCCTGCTCGAATTTCTCGCGCACCTATCTAATCGAACGGGGTGTGCCTAAAGAGCAGGGCAACCATGGAGCGTAAACAGTGGGTGGACCGATGCTAACGGTGCATCGCATGCCCGCATCGAAGCATGTGTCTCAGATTCACATGTGCCGCGCTGTCCACTCAGCTGAACAGTGCCTTGGCTCTGTTTCGACAACACACAAGGGATCTAGATTGATCCCCACGACGTGCAGAGTCATTGAGGAATCATCTAATTCCGGTCCACCCCTGCACCATAAAGCTGCTAACAATGGGTCGTCAGGTGTGTGTTTCCCCAAAAGGAATGCATAGTATGGTGCATACTGCTGTAGACGCCAACGTTAGGATTAATTGGCTTCCCCCACCCCAATCGAATTGACATTCAGTGTTCCCAAAAGTTCACAGGCTGGCCATTGGGGTGCTGGTCGCTTAAAGTAATTTCTTCTTTTGCAGATTTTTCCCGAGTTTATTTACTACTGTCGCACTTTTAGTGCGTTTTGCAGCATTCGCACGGTGAGAAATCTTTCTTGTGTGTTTATTACTTGCACACATGGGCCAGCTTTGGCAATGCATGCAGCTTTGCAGTGGAAGTACACGATGGGCCGATTATTGCTTTTGGGGATTCGCAGCCTAACATCTAAAATTTGCAAGCCCTCAGAAGGACGGCAGCTGATGATTGTATAAAGCAGCAGTGCTTCATCATATAAAATGTGATATTTTTGCAGTGCAACTTAGACATAGGTGTGTCTAAATTTTTTGCTGTCTGTTATCTGCAGAGTAAGCATGTGTCAGCATACCGTATTTGCACGAATATAACGAGTTTTTTTTTCGAAATTACGTGCTCCAAAATGCACCTTGCGTTATATTCGGAATCGAGTTCAGCCACGAGGCGCGCGAGTCTGGAGAAAGTGGAGAAAGCCATCCCAGTTGAAGGAAACGAGAAACGGGAACATTGCGCCAAGTGAAAAGAGGAAAACCGAATCTGGAAAAAACTCGTTGCCCTTGTGACGCACACGCAAAAACACGGCGCGAGAGGAGCGCGAGGGCGAGGCGCGAGCGGGATGAGGGAGAGGGCGAGAGCGAAGGTCACCGGTCGCCCCTTGCCGCTGCCGCCGAGGTGAGGTGGTGTATCGTGTTCTGCACATCGTCAGCGTCGCGCCAAACGGAACTCGAATTTCTTTGTTCCGCGTCTGTTGAAGTGCCTTTTTTCCCTGTTTTTTCGTCTCGAGAGCCGTTCGCGTTTCGTGTGTTACGCGCACCCACGGACCTCACATGGAGGAGATTACTCAGTACGATGCATCCTTTAAGAAGAAGGCAATCCTCCTGTCCGAAGACGTCGGCAACTCGTGTGCGGCGCAATGCCTCGGAGTGAACAAATCGACAATCCGGGGATGGAGGAAAAACCGCGATCGGATCTTCCGTGCCGCCCCTACTCGGAAGGCCTTCCGTGGACCGAAGAGCGGTCATTACCCTGATCTAGAAAAGGGACTCGCAGAGTTCGTACGGGAACGTCGCCGCCAATTCTTGCCCGTGAATGCGGAAACGATTCAGTTGAAAGTGAGGGAGCTTGCGCGAGAGGCTGGTCTCTCTCGTGACACCTTCAAGGCTAGTCGCTCTTGGGTCCAGAAGTTCATGCGTCGCGCTGGTTTTTCACTTCATCGGAGAACCTCAATATGCCAAAAGCTCCCAGCCGACTACGAACAAAAGCTGATAGCATTCCAACGTCATGTGATCTGCTTACGCACAGTCCGCAAGTACCTGATCGGTCAGATCGACAATGCGGACGAAACGCCGATCTTCTTGGATATGCCGTCCAACTACGCCGTGGACGTTCGTGGCACAAAGGAGGTGCGCCTCCGTACAACGGGGAACGAGAAGACTCGAGTGACGGCAATGCTGGCGTGCACGGCTGACGGTCACAAGCTGCCGCCCTTCAAAAGGAAGACAATCCCGAAGAATGAGATTTTCCCTCCCCGCATGCACATTAGGTGCAACGAGAAGGGCTGGATGGGCAGTGCGATGATGCGCGAGTGGCTTCGCGTCGTGTGGGACAACCGCCCGGGTGCGGTGTTGGCAAAGACGTCCATGCTCGTGCTGGACGCCTTCAGGGGACACTTGACTGATGAAGTCAAGAACGCCATCAGGGAGGCCAAGAGCGACCTCGTGGTGATTCCCGGGGGCATGACTTCACAACTGCAGCCTCTCGATGTTTGCATCAACAAATTCTTCAAGGATCGCGTGCAAAGAGAGTACGAGGAGTGGCTGGCCGAGAATAACAAGGCGCTCACACCGACGGGACGCGTCAAGCGGGCGTCGATCTCGCAAGTCGCCCAGTGGATCGCGAATGCATGGGAGGCTATGCCGCGCTCAATTGTGTCGGGCGCCTTCCTCAAGTGTTGCATCTCCAACAACATTGATGGCACGAACGACGACGCGATCTTCACGGACAGTGACAAGGAGATCAGCAGCGACGACGAGTAGAATAAAAACGAAAAACGTACATCGACTTTCGGTCTCTTTTCACTTTTTTGTGTTCTCAAGAGTTCGCGTTATAATAGTAATAATATTTTCCTTTCTTTTTTATGCCGTCAAAATCTACCCTCGCATCGCGTTATATTCGTGCAAATACGGTAAGCTTCTAAGAATCAGATTGCTCCTTGTATCTGACCTATGCATAGTGAACACATTTAGAGTGAAACGGGTCTTGAAATATGTTGGCTGTAGTCCCCTAGAATGGAATGAAGAAAAGGGGAGCTTCAAGGGGAACAGCGACGGACAAAGTAGAGGTGCTGCTTTGTGCGCCCTCTGCAGCATGCACTTGTTGCAATTGCTCCCCTCCGACCACTGGGGAGAAAGGCACAAGGGGTTGCGTTGTTTGTACGAGTGAGGGGCTCCTGGATAGGGCAGCCAAAGGTACAGTCACTGACTTCAAGACCCTTGTCTGTAGTGTTTTTACTTACACACTTCAATAAACTCCTTTTTCTTCCTAAACAAACAAAAAAAAAGGCACGTGTGCGAAAAAAGCTAATTTTAACGAGGCTGCCATTGAAAGTGGTAACAACAGAGTTCTCCACTGAGGGGTTGAATCACGTTCCCACAGTGCAGATGAAATGCCAAGCTGCTGGAGAAGGTGAACTCTGTGATTCTCTTAAAATTGCACTTATTTAAAATTGGCGTGCGGGCGGCTGGGGTGTCTCGGAGCAGGAGCCACAGCGGGAGGCTGTTGTGGTGATGTACACCAGGAGGCATTTTGGGGTTGAGAGCTACAGATCGTGTGGGCAAGGGGGTCCTCAGTAACCTTTAAGGGACCCTGCAACACTTTCGATGAATGCTTTCGCTCTTTCCTTCACATCTGGAAGCCCTGCGAAAGGCACAGTTATCGCCAGCACGGAGCGGAGCGGCACTGCGTGATTTGCTCGTCGCACCAGATACGTCTTCCGTTTCTGCTTCGCTTTTGTGGCTTTATTTTTTAAGTTGCTATCGAACAGCGTTCATTGCAGCAGCTGAACGAAAACCAGCCAACAGTCGCACCTCAATGACGTAATTTGGGCCGTCGAAGACCGTCAAGACCGGGAAAGAGAGAAAAATCTCTTGAGCGAGTTTCCAAGTCACTTGATGGGCATGAGAGCAGTAATTTCTGGCTGAGGTACTTTGCGACCCCGTAATTTAAGGGTGTGTTGGGTCATTTAAGATTTCAAAAAAAAGTTGAAAGAAGTGTTGCAGGGTCCCTTTAGGAATCTTGTACAGAGCTTCTTTTTTTCCCTCGTGTTGCCAGAAGTGTTGCATTCATGGGCAAAAACTAAACCTACGACCCAGTGAGGGGCAGCAAACCATGCTAGCTACTTTGCCTTGCGGCATTTGCAGCTTTTGCGTGCTAAAATTGGGTTGCGGCAAATCAGGGCACATCAGAAAGCCACCTCATACCTACTCTCAATTTTCTTTCTTTTTACTTCAGTCTCGCACACAGGTCTCCAGTGAGCCCGCTGTCGAGTACAAGGGCGGAGGAAGGACGCTGATATCTCTGGAGGTGTACATGGTGAAGGCGAAACCCAAAGACGTCTTCGTTGCTTCACTGAAAGGCGAGCTGCTACGCTACGACCCCGACGACGTAAGGCTTCTCTTTTTCTCCTTTTTATTTTATTTTTTTATTTTTCTCCTTTTTATTTTTCTACAGGCTCTGGTTACTGAGGAATGGTTGAGAAATTGTAGATTTCAGTTTTCTTATTGGTAATCGCTAAATATTTACTTCGGTTTGAAGGCTTCAATTGGCAATTATTTGAACAAAATGATTGTGTTTCGTATTCGCTTCAAAACTAAAATTCACCATTCGCACACGCACATGAGTGAGCACTGGAGAAACAAATTGTGGACAGATGGCATATGGCAGACAAGTGGAAGCACAGCAAGGAGCTGGGGCCACGTAAAATGGTCGTTCAACTTTTTTTTTTTTTGCTTTCCAACCAATTTTAATGAAACTTCGTGGGCTTGTTCAGTTTTCTTAGCTGATTTCAAATATCCAATTAGTTTTGATGTGAGGCAATTAGTTTCCGAGTTAATTAAATATCTTCCTTGATTGTTTTTGAGAACAATAGGTAAAAACTATTCAACAAAAAATTGCCAGCAAGGCATGAATAGATACCAGAACTTGTAGAGAATGAAATGTGGAAAGCAGGTTTTTTTTTTTTTTTTTTGCAATCACATAGAAGTTATGGGGTCGCCTTACTCGCTCAGCCTGGCAAGCGGGCTTCGCGTAGCGGCTCCTGCGCGAGAAACGTAGCGATCCCAACCCGCGGCGCGCTGAACAGCGGCCACGGCGGGTTCGGGCGAAAACAGAGACCTGAACTCTATCAAACACATTTATTAAATAACTAAAATGTACAAAAACACACTGGCTTATCTTATTATGCTAACATAAAAAATAGAAAAGGTCGGTCAGGCTTACCCGAACTGGGGGCGCTCCAACAGAGAACAAAGGGACCCTGGTCGACGGAGCGGGGGTGACCTACGTCTGTCTCTTTCGGTGGTCAGGACCCGAGAGAGCGTCCCCTCGGGTTTTTTGGCGGAAAACAGAAGACGACACCACCCCCCACTTCCTCCGCTCCCTCGACGGACAGCAGCGCGCCCCACGGGCTACGCGGCGCACGGGAAAACGAAACAGCCGTGTCTCGCCTACCGCCGCTCATGCGCGCCGCGACACCCATCGTGAGAGCGGGACCTCCTTGGAGGAATGCGGGAATAATTCAGCATTCCCACAAAGTTTACATCGATTCTTATTTCTAAGTTCGAAGTACTCCTGCTAGCCAACTAAGAATAATGCTAACTAAACAACCATAGAAACACAAAATCCAAAATCTGCTTCCCTTATTGCATGGTTTAAACATTCAGCTTCACAGTGCAAAAGAAATGACCTTCCTAGCTGCACTACATGCTGGGATGTACCTCTCGAAAATTTACTATCACTGCAATACCACTGATAGTGAAAAAGTGAGAAAATATTGAAAAATTGTTATTTTTTTGTTAAAATCTGGGTTTTTATAAGTACCTGGTACTGTTCAAAGTACAGAAGTTCCAGAGGAAAAACTGCAAATCAAGAGAAAAGTGATACCTAAAAAAGTGCTTTTTTGGTCAATTTTTCAGTCCTGAAGACCCATGTGCCCCCTTAAAGACTTTTTGGTTATCATAAACAGGGCCGGGGGCAATTGCAGGTATTTGCTGCCGGGCACTGCCCGCAGATTTATTATGTTGATGGCTGGAACTACCATTGCTATAACCAGCCTGCAACAAAGGGTGTGTGCACAGGGCTAACTGCTCTGGTAGTCACTGACTGCATTGAAGCACTCAAACTATATCTTACGAAATTTTGTACAATAAAATGCAGGTGCAGGATGGTGGAACGTACAAGATATGTACACCCAAGAGCAGACGTTTACGGACCACGAAAGCAGCAATTTTGAGTTATTTCTCTGCCGCACGGCAGCCCAGAGTACTAGGTGCGGTAGTTTTCATTAGTTCAGTACTTATATGACATCTCATGCATTCGACAGTTTGTTGGGCTGCTATAGGAAGAGAAATAGTCTAAAATTGCCATTTCCCTGGTCCGTAAACTTTTGATTGTGGCTGTACATTGCTTGTGCAAAGAACAAAAAATGGTATCTGCCCTGCGTCCCTAATTTCCCAGGGCTCTCCCATTTTTGCAGACTGGTGGCGACCACACGGGCAGCTATCCAATTGGAGGAGAGATCAGGTGCTCAGCCCTGGCTGGGGCGTGCATCTACGTTGGTCTGGAGACTGGCGAAATTGCTGCGTTCGACATCACGGTACCTCTGGCCTTGAGCATTTGCAAGGGCTGCGGAAATTCCTGTAATGGCAGCTGGCATGAATGGAAAGCATTTCCGGGAATGTCTCTGCTCTTTTCACCCAGTGGAATAGTATTTGGAAGGGAATTTAAATGTTCAAGGACCAATGTTAGCAGGAGATGCAGTGTCAGATAAGAGTCACACGTTTGAGACTTCCTACTGGCATTGGATCTTACTGCCCTTTTTTTCCAATGATAATGTAAATTTGGCATGGTTTTCACCCGTGTCCAAAGTTTTGTAGCCAGAGTTGTCCTGTGGGAACATAGGAACCGGTAAAACACAAAAGTGAAATGTGCCTTCACAGGGGCAGTTGAATGTTTTTTGTGCATCTATATGAACTTGCACGTCGCTATTTATATTTCGTCGGTATGGCGCCATTAGACGCATCAACGTTAGACACTGGATTGCACGCGTCGGAGCATTGCGTAAATCCGACTGAAACCACAGGCGCTCGCAAACCGTCCGTGCGAACGAAACCAAACGGGTTGTCAGCGAATTGTTCGGTGAACACACAATCCGCTGCTGCGAAAGGAGCAGCGGACCGTGTCACGCCACGAGCGTGATATTCGCAAGTCGGCTCCTCCGCCTACGTACACGTAGGCGCTGGCATCGAGGCGCCAACTGTCAGCGCTCATTAGCATCATGATGCACCAGTTGCTTCGCCTCTCCTAGATGGCAGCACCATCTCAAAGGAAGGCTATAAGGCGCGTTTGTCGTGCTATTCACGCGTCTGTTCATAGCGCAGTCGGGAGCGCATTTCGTGCCTCCCGTTGCGGCGAAAGAGTTCCTGGCTTGAATCCCGGCACCGCTGTGTGAAGTTTTCTGGCGATGTCATTTCCGTGACGGATATGGCATCAGTTATATCTTAGTGGACCCTGGCATAAGACACTTTCGTGCTAAAAAAAAAGTTTTTTTTCGAGCATATGAGTTTACATATGAACATATGTAAACTACACGAGTTAATAAGTGGATGAATATATGACTCAGAAGCAAACAAGTTTGAAAATCAGCTGCATCACACATGCCATGTAGCTTGTAATTGAGTGGTGCAAAAGGAGCGAACTGTGTGAGAAATGTTTAAGTCAAATATGTGCATAGTATTTTTATCGATGAGTGCAATATTCATCAATGCATGTTGTAATTGCATGCTTAAAATATACTGTCGAGGACAGAATTGTCTGGGGGGTGATTTCAGGTGTGAGAGATAATTTCTGATTGCACGGTTTAACGCACCGACGCAGCGCAGGCGATGAGGCGCGCCGTAGTGGAGGGCTCCGGATTAATTTTGACCACCTGGGGATCTTTAACGTGCGCCGAAATCTCGTACACACGGGCGTTTTTGCTTTTTGCCTCCATCAGAAAAGCGGCCGCCGCGGCCGGGAATCGAACCTGCAACCTTGTGCTCAGCAGCGCAACGCCTTAGCCACTGAGCCACCGCGGCGGGTGGCTCCGGACTGCCTTGCAGCCAATGCTTGGGAAGGGGAGTGTTTCCAAGTGGGGTGCGTCAACTTTAAAGTAGTGGGCAAACAGAGTTTGAAAATTAGGACGTGTCTCTGAGACTCTTTTTTCCGACATGTCTTATCCAGACTCATATTGAGTTCCTGATTCAATGCATTAAGGGCGTGCGAATACAGAAATTTTCAAATACGAATCAAATACGGGTAAGACAAAATACTGTTCACATATCGAATCAAATATCAAGTATGTGTGTGGTATTAAAAAGATACAAGAAGCAACAGTAGTTTTATTACCCTTCCAAAGTAAATTGTTGAAACTGCATTTTAGTAAGCTGCAGCAGGTTACATTTTTAGTTTGTCAACTGCGCTTGAGGTTACTAAGGACACACTTTTAGATGCGCAGCATCTTATAGTCGGGGCTATGTCCCTCCCTCCACCATGCGGCGTCCACACCCCCACTGCGCATGCCTGGCCAGGCACTGCTGATGATGATTGTGACAGGATGCCCCTAGGTATTGGCCAACCAAAGAATTCATCACGAGATAGCTTCGCGTTCAACCACCGTCGTCATCTTCCCGTAGGGCAACCCTGAGTAGTATGCGAGGCATTCCTCCTCTCCTCTCTGACGCTCCTCTCCTCTCCGGCATTTTCCCCCTCCTCTCCGAAGCTCCTCTCCTTTCCGGAATTGCGCAACGAATTGCAACACCTGCGGTAGCCGCTGCATACTCCACTGGGGGCGCCACTGTAGCTCCGCGTTATGAGTGACTCATTTCGCTCCCCTCATTCTCCTCCCACAATGCCGCAATGAGTCAGCGTCAACGCCAGTGTCAGTGCCGCGGACAGCGCCGTGGATAAGAGGGCTCGAGCCGTTGCCACGGAACGGCAGCGGTGACAGGCCGATCCCGAACTTCAGGCTCGTGAAGCTGAAAGGAAACGTCAACGCCGCCAAGAAGCTGCTACTGATGCAACGAGGGCTCGCACAGCTGAGCTAATGGGAACTTTAGTTGACCCCATGGCTGCTTCGCATACTACTCAGGGTTCCCCTACGGGAAGATGGCGAAATTTTTTTTAAGGAAAACAAACGAACGACGTGGCCAGCATGAGCGCAAGCTAACTGATTTTTAAGAAGTAAAGAACATTTTTGCTTGGGCATCAAAACATCTACAAAGGGTTACAAAGTACAACTGGAAAGGTGGGGAGGGGGAAATGAAAGCACATGTTTTGATAAAAACGGGCGCTAAACATGGTAATCTGTTCAGTGACTCTATATCTTTGTTTTTATGACTGAGCTACAGCGCAATCTGCACTTGACGCTTTTGTTTACCAAGCCTTCTTGCTATGAACTGCTCTTATGAATTCTATTTCGGGCGGGGCCAGCACGATTGAGCATGAGCTCACACCGTCTGCTGTGGCTAATTATTTGGCTAATTATCTGGCTAAAATTTGCCTAAAAGGCTAATTATCTCTAATTATCTTGGTAACTAATTGACTGATTAAAAAATAGTGGCATATCTCAGATCAGTGGGGAAAAAGCAGCAAGACTGCCAAGTTTCACACAGTTTGCTTAGAAATTAACGGAAGCTGTTTTAAGAGCAGTGTCCCCCCTCGTATTAACAGCACCACAGGGCTTGCCTCTCACCAATGGTGAAGGTGAGGGAAGTATCGCTGACGGTGCTAAAGTGTGTTGCCTGGTGCTGCGTGTCAGTGCACGAGTGCTTGCCCCCTTCATTGGGACGCTCGAAGTTGTGCCTCCCTGGTTTCTGTGTGCAGTCCAGAAAGAAGAACAGTTACCAATGCTTCAAGGAAGGAGTTGCGTGCATCAAGGCTGAGCGGCAGCAGAAGCTGGTGTGTGCTGTCTCCGATCGGGGCGACGTCGCAGTCTACACCAACAGCGGTGCTCTACTCTGGAGGCTTGATGGGTACCAGTTTGTGCCAACCTGCATCGGCATCAATAAACGAGGCATCTACGTGACCACACTTGATGAGAGGCTGTGCAAACTTGAGGTGAGAGAGAATACTTTATTCCCATCAAAAACGAAAAGGGGGCGGCGGCGAGGCTAAAAGCCGCCGCATTCCAGGCAGCTCGTGGTGGCCTTCATGATGAAGCCCGCCAGGCTCCTGTGCTCCTCCAACTTGGTTGCGGTAGTCAGCCACTCTCTAGTGGGGGATGCCCCAATTGGCTGGATGTTTGGGCAGTCTCACAAAATGTGGGTTTGATCTTGAGGTGCCTCACAGCGTGCACAGGTTCAAGGGGGTGTGTCTTTATGGTTTCTCGAGAGGTGTTGTGAGCAGCGTGTTTGTCTGCGCTTGTCTGAAGGTTACTTGTTCCTGCCAGCTCAGTCTGGGATGAGGTGATGGCAGAAGCCTCTTTTAGGATAAATAGGCCTCGAGTGTGAGGGTAGGCGGGTTAGGGTTGTGGACCAGGCCACTGATGTCGGGTGCCTGGAGAAGTGTTTCGTGGGCAAGCAGGTCGGCTCCTTCATTCCACGACATCCCAGTGTGCCCAGGGATCCAGTACACCCTGGCTGGTCCTTTGGTGGCAGAAAAAAGCGCTATCACGATTGTGTGGCCGGTGTTTTGGCCCAAAAGAATGCATGCTTCTTTCGAATGGGTGTGAATATTGGTGATTGTATTAGGGTCGGATTAATGAGCTGCTGCGGGGGCTATGGGGAGAATTGGGATGGCTGTGGTTGCGATGACAAATTTTGAATGGAAAGATTTGCGCCTTAAATACCCTTCCCACCATGCAGAGAGTATTAACCACCCCTTTGAAGAAGTAACATCACTTCAACAACAGAGCTGTTGTAGGTCGAGCCTTTTCGGCCGTCTTCTACATGTTGTGCATCATGGGGGGTAAAAGCAGGTTCCCGGACCCACTGACAGAGGGCGCCGTGGTCTCGCAGGGGCCACTGACATTTTACAGGGGTGGGACAGCTGCGCCATTTGCGCCATCCTGTGCTGAACCGCCCCTATTGCGCCAAAATCGTTTATCAGCACCGTCCTGTGCCGCAGAGCCCCAATTGAGCCACGAGATACGTCCGAGCGCCCAGTGTCGTGTAAGACAACTCCAAAGCGGCAGACTGCTGTGCAGCTAAAATGAGCATAGTGCACCCAGTGCCAACAGCAGTATGCATCGGTACTTCAATGTTTACGCGTATTTTCGTAACTTTCATTGTTTACCCCACCATTCTTACTGCTGGAAAATGAATGTGCGTTACATTTAAGTGCAAATAGCTTGTTCGGCAAGATTATAAGCCCTGCTTAATTTGCTTTTGCCTGCCTCGGCCAATCGCACAGCTGGGTAATGATCGACTTTATAGGTTCAGTTGTGGGAAATGAGCTAGTGGGTCGCATGGCCATTCTCTTTTTTCATAAATATATACCGTATTTATTCAAATATAATGCGAGGTTTTTTTCAAAATCCATAGTCTGAAAGTAATGCCCCACCTGATATTCGAAGCTCAGTATATATGTTTATCTGGCGATCTTTTTACTCCAAACTGCACGCTTGTGACCACCTTATAATTGAATAAATACGGTAGTCTATTTGAGTGAAGTTTACGTTAAAAGTGGTGTCAGTGTTGCCCTTACGAGGCAATCTTTCAAGTGAACTAAACATGTTTTGTCTGCATGGCCCCTTTAACCATTGCCGTTCTATTTTTTCTCACAAAGACTGTTGCATCTGAACCCGACTTGAATTTGTGGCCGGAAGTGCATAGTTGCCATCTTAGCCTCCTCAGTGGCACAGTTTTGTACAAGTAGCGCTTGTTCAGCGTTCGAGTGATAGTCTGGATCGTTTTGTCAACCTGGGCCTTCTCTTTCCTGGCCAGAGTGGAAGCGCTCACACAAGATGTCTGGATGCAGTAAAAATGTGGCGATTGAGATATTTTTTCCTCCTTTCTGCTCACCAGAATGGCATTGTGCAGGGCTTCTATGCGTGCAAGGGCAGAGCAGTGGGAATTCACTTTTACCGCAACTTTATCATCCATTGCTCTCATGACGGCAAGATATGTGCCTACTGCATCAAGGGTGAGGTGAGTTGGCAGTTACTTTGCAGCCCTTCCTTCATTAAAAGCACAAAATTGCGCTGGTTCGCAGAAATAGTATTTTGTTAGAAAAATGTCATCGTTATTGCAGAACACACTAGGGCAACGGCAGGGAAGAGGCAACGCATTCAGGGTTCCTTGTAAGGGGGGTGAAGGGAACAAAATTTAAAAAATGTGGACATAAGGTATACCCAAAGCAATCACGGATGTCCGTGGAACGTCCGAAAAACATCTGAACATCCAATGCCAAGTTTGGATGGCCACTGTACGTCCATTTTCGGATGTACAGTGGACATCCAGCAACGGCTGTACATGTGGTATACATTTCCTAATGTCCGAAGGACGTGTAATTATAAGGGTGCTGCTGCCCCACTTTGCACCAAGAAAATCAACAATCATGCTTAGTTGCGCACTCTATGCACACTACATACGACACTGGTTAGGCTGTTGCACCATGAGCTGGGAGACGAAGGCTTCACTGGTTTGCTAAGTCATTGGTGGCCATCAATTCAATTTTCCGCCCTGAGAAAAGATTTGCTTCGTATTGTACCCAGCTACCTGAAGCTTTGTACGTTCTGGGTGCAGCAAACTGTAAAGAAGAAAAAAATTTCACCATCTTCCCGTAGGGGAACCCTGAGTAGTATGCGAAGCAGCCATGGGGTAGATTCAAGTGCCCATTAGTTTTCAGTTCGTCGTTTCCATTAGGTTGAGGTACGTAGCTACCGTTATATTTAGTTTGTTTTCCATGGTAACTACCACACTTTTCATTTACCGGAACTACGAAATGGGAAATTGCGTTGAGCCCATGGCTGTTTCGCATACTACTCAGGGTTCCCCTACGGGAAGATGGTGTGATTTTATTGGATGCGACGGGGCTATGTCCCTCCCTTGTCGTTGTTGCGCCGTCCACACCCCCACTGCGCATGCTTGGCTTGCTGAACGCCCGGTGGTGTCTTACCCTTTAATGACTCCTGGAGCGACAGTGATACCGGTATCTTCCTGGGCCGGGCCGAGATGAGTCGAGCATGCGCAGTGGGGGTGTGGACTGCGCAACAACGACAAGGGAGGGACATAGCCCCGACCATGAGATGCTGAAGCGACAGTGTTGCCGGTGTCTTCCTGGGCCGGCACGAGACGAGCACACTTCCCCTTAAAGGGCTCCTGGAGGGGCAGTGTTGCCGGTGTCTTCCTCGGCCCGTGGATGGACGAATGACGGAGCCGAGAGCAAGAGATGCTTGCATCTAAAACGCGGGATCTCTTTGCACCGCTTCTAGGCTCTGGTGCGAGAAGGATTTTGGCAACGGCGAAAGCACTGTGGCCGTGGCCTTTAACTGCTTTCTTTGTTCTCAGTGGACCTTTTGTCTCCTATTCAGCAATAAGTTGAAGAATGCATGCGGTGCACACTGTGGTCTCTACAGTATGTATAGCCCAAGCCTTACCAAAGATAGCGTTCACATGCGTAGCCATGGATTCTAGCCAGCTAAGAATGCTTACTAGACTGAAACGCCACTGTGCAAATTCACCATTGCCTCTTTTGGGGAAGTGGAGCAGGGGCAACAAAAGAATCTGCCCAGGGTACAAAAAAGAGACGTTTATTGATGGTGATGATGATGATCGATGATTGCTATTGGTATCCTCTTTGTAGCGGGATGATGACGTGTCATGTTACCAAAGAAAAACTAATATACCTATGCTTTGTACTCTTCGTTTAATACTAGCGCTGCTCTTAGGGCAGGCACAAAAAAACTTATTAGGTACAAAATACTTTTTTTTTTCCTGTTACAGGTGGTAACTGTCCTAGGCAATGTTCCCCTCTCTGCTTTTCGTCCACCAGCATTCTAATCTTCTTTTCATCGCCTCGACAGCCTTAAGTTAACTTCCTCTGTGCTACCCTTAAATCCCAGGGCTTCTGGAAGCCGAATATTTCCCTCATGTAGATTCGGATGGATGCCCTCACACTCTAACACTATGTGCCGCATAGTTTCTGTTTCTTTTCCGCAGGCCACGCACACCCCATCATTTTGTGAATACTTCCCCACAAAGCTCATAGTTCGCAAGCAACCTGCTCTAGCCTCAGAAAAGCAAAGCACTGCCCCGGGAATTTTCGTCGAAATTTTCCTTTCTGAAGACCAATTTCTCTGCCCTGTACATCGCTAACGACGTTTTAGCGTCTATTTTTTTCTTTTATAATGCCACCCCACCCCTTTCCCCGTTTACAGTTACACGCTTCCCTTAGGTGAGAAAAGGTGAAGCGGGTGCAACGCACAGTTGAGCGCATTGTCACTGCACTGACCACAGGGCTCAGCAGCCGGGGCAAAGTCCAGGAAGTTGCGTGCAGAACTGTGCGTGCATTGCCGGGCTGGTCGATGGGCTCACAGCAGAGACAAAGTTCATCTGCTTGCAGGCGCGTCCTGCACGCCGCAATCCTCAAGGGTTGGTGCAGCCTGTATGTATGCAGCCGGACAGAGGAGCCACCCACGCACGAGCCTGCAGCCGAAAGGGCTTGCGGGCTTTCTGACGCTAAGGAAGTGGGACCGGACAGTAAAAGAACCATGGCATGCCTTAGGATGTCCCAGATAGGTTTCTTCAAACCGTCACCTGTGGAAGGCGCGGGTTATGCATCTCGGCGAGAGAGGGTTCAGTTTCTGCCTGAGTAGGCCAGTGTGGTGCTAGGTTAACCACCTAACGGCCGCTGCGTGGCAGTGTTTTATCACTGCCACAGTCGCTGGCGCCTTCAACTCAGGCAGGAATTCAAAAAGGGTTGCTCGTCCCTACGCAGTGCTGAGCTGGCCCTTGGGAAAGAGAGGGGGAAGTCGATCGCCGTGCGACAATACCAACCAAGTGCCCCTGCAATGGCAGCGGACTTTGAGACCCACCAGCGGCTGTGAATGCGTTGTAGAAAGGAAGCGCGGAGCTTTTTCTATCTACTGGAATTAGCACGCTCTGTATAATGCTTTATTTTTGCAGATGTTTTCTCGTAACCTAGGTTTTGGTCACAGCCATGATTTTCAAAAGAAGTGCTGTGAGAAAGAGACAGTATTGTTTTCCTCAAAGGATTGGTTTAAGACAACGAATAGTGTAGCGACGTGATCGAACAAGATTTTTTTATAGCGTAATCGGAGATGGTTAAGCACACTGTCTGGGACGTTTGGCGTGGAATGACCGTTTTAAAGGGAATGAAGTAGCTCTGTTTTTCAGTTTTCTCTCTTTTTTTTTTTTTTGAAGGAACTTCATTGCAATCTGGTCTGCTATGGCGCCGGGAAGAACAATATCACTTGTATGGACGTCAGTGGCAATCTGGTAAGTATGTGGGAGGAGGGCGTGCAGCTTTGAATGTCTTGTGGTAACTAGGTAGTAGGCGATGTTCTTAGCATGATGAAAGTTTGCTCTGCAAGACCACCTGAGGCGGAAATTTGGTCACTAATTCTAGATGCAAAGCAGTCCACAGGACATGACAGGCGTACGTTGCCACAAACTGGTGGCTCGTCTTTAAGGGGGCACACTGGTCTTAACCCCAAAAAGTTTATTTTTACAGTTATGATGATGAAAATTGTGGGGCATACGTAGTTTCTCATTCTGATTGTAGATATAAAATTTGGTTTTGTGCAAAATGACAAAATTCAAATTTATTTGGATTTTTATATCAGATTTTTTGACAGCGTTTGTGCAAAAACTGCTGGAAGGATGCAGCTGAACAAGGTTCCAGTGAACTGTGCACAAATCAAGGACTGCAATAAGACTAACGTTATCATTCTATCTGGTCCGTAGCAGAAGTTATGACAGTTTGAAGTTTGGGCCTAAAACGCAAAACCGGGTATTCTGGTTTCCACCTGGGTTTTCTGGTTATTTTGGTTCACAATTACAAAATAACCACTCCATACAGAATGGTGATTACCACGTGGCTAGGCAGACAAATCACTAAAGAATACAGCGTTCGAAGAACAAACTTTTTGGTTTAGCTATTTTTGGCCGTTTTACAGCACACTGAACTTCACTCCTCCCGCGCTCTGCCAGAAATGGCTCACAGGTGGTGTCAGTTGAACACAATAATGATTTTCCAGAGCCTCAACTTGAAAAATTTGTTTCCAACATTGTATTCTCCACACATTTTGGTATCAGAAGCAAAAAAAAAATTACAGTTGTACCTGCTCTGGGTGCCAAGATATTCGAGGGCAAAACGCTAGCTTCACGTGCAAGAAAAAGTGCCGTTTTACCATCGAATTCTGCGGAAACTGAGTTGTAGAGTGCACTTTAAAATGCTCATTACAATAAAATATGGTTCCTTTTGATGGGAAAATTTGCAGACGGATAGAAAAATGGGCGTGAATGCCAAAAGTGCCATTTTTCAGAAAACGATTTTTTGACCGTTTTTCGCCCCCAAAGAGCTGTCTGCCCCCTTAAACATGCTGCATAGTACAGGCAGCCTTAATGTTGGGTAACCTTAACATTGTGCTAGCCTAGTGGAAATCCCAGCTATGTCACACTCATTGTACGTCACGCTGCTGCTACCAGTTGACGAGTTTAGTTTTCAAATATTAATGTCAGGTCTGATATCAGGCCGTCGCTTACCTAATGGGGACGTCAGGCGACTGCTTGCTTCGTCGTCATTGATCGCCAGTCTGAAGGTCATTTGTTAATTGAGCATGCCGAAATTTGAGAAACTGCATTGGCTGTCTTGACATTCCTTTACAGTAGCAGAGAATGTGAAAGGTTTTTAGCAAAGGTAAAAAGGCACACACCCAGTTCAGTTTTTTCATCCCAAACAAAAAAAAAAAGAAAAAAGCAGAGAAGCAGTTGATGGCCCTCAGGTGTGCCGAGCCTCATTCGGACCATGATCGACTGAGGTTTCTGAAGAAAAGCTTAAAGCTCCACTTCCAAGGTTTAAGGAGTTTGGGCTCTATATTGTAGCATGTCTCTACTGCATCTCACCTAAACGAGTTTATGAGCAATCAAAGGGTATTTTGGCCTTCACTTACTCAGTTGCGGTATGTTTTGGCATCTCCTAGCTGTAGTGTGGGGTTACTAATAGATATGCAGTTCTGAGCATTCAAGCCACGGTCAAATGTGACCTGGTGAATAGGTGCCACGAATAAAAGTCGCCAATACAACCTGCTTTATTAGTAGGGGCAGTTCAGGATGTTGACTTTGTCTTCACTCAAGGAAGCATTGTCACTTGAAAATTTCAGCTGCATACATAGGTAGATTTGGATAGGTATAGCTAAAGAAATATGCCAGAATTTTTGTTTGTCTGTTTGATGTTTGCTTGATATAGTCTGTTTAATCTTTTTATTCGTGTCTTTTGTAGGTCGCTACAGGCAATGCTGATGGGAACTGGGAGGTGGTTGAGCTTAAAATGTCGGCAGCCCTGCCGTGTGCGGTGAGCTATAGGGGGTGCCCAATAACCATCATTTTCCTCTGTATCTGCGTCTATGTATCTGTAATTAATTAAGGCTATGTAAATCTAATTAAGGATATGTACCTTGTTTTTCTTTTCTCCATTTTTGGTTTCCCTTTTTTTTGGAGAAAGTGCTATGAGAGTGTAGACCATTTTATGCCAGGTGAAATTGTTGACGTCATTTTACCATCTATTCCTGATCCTCAAATATAATATAGTCGTTGTTGGAAATGTGATATCGCGCTTGCTGCATAAGTTCACTTGCTTTTTCAGCATTCAGCGCCATCAGAATGTAAACATCTGCTTCGAACAAAAACTGCCACTGCTTTCTTTCTTTCTTTCTTTCTTTTTTTTTAAACAGAGGGGGTCGGGAGAACTTGCTGTCAGCGAAAAGAACTAACGCTAACACAGTGCTGATAACTTCGGAGTTCTTGCCGATAGGTAGCTATAATATCATTGCGGCGGCATTAGGCTTATGTATACATTGTACGCATTCATCTGGACAATGCTCACGGTAGTACCAATGCTGCTAAGGATGTACCCATTGAAATGGGTTATTCCAGCGCACAGCTGCTGCTGATGATGATTGTGGCGGTGGGTGTAGGCTTCGGGAATTCAGTCGTGGTGATCAGGAGATTAATAGGTGACCTACGTTATGACGCAGTACTCAGTATTCTAAAATTTTTAGTGAAAGTTTTTCACATTGAAAGTCTGTGCATTTTGACATGGATTTAATAAAAATTTGTCTGTCTGAAAAATTTATTCATTTCATGTTCGTAGTAATGAGATTTTACTGCGTCTACTCTAGCAGAGTGAGCCCTTTTCATTCTTGTGCAGTTAAATTATTCCAAACCGTGCACATGCTCTGCCCTGTTTTGCAGCTTCGTTCGTGCAACCTCAAGTTTGCAAGACCAGAGGATGTGCTACACCACCTTAAACAGGAGCACCAGGGGGTTGTGTAATATTTGGAGTTTTGTGACCTGCCCAGGAATGTGCACCGTGCAGTGTTCATCAATCCTTGAAGCATCAATTTTCCCTGCGGCTCTGTTTGGCCAAAATCATGCAGGCATGGCACAGGAAACAGATCTGTGTGGCCACACTGGCCACCACGAAAAAAGGGCTCTGGTGGGCCTCGTTCCACGAGGCCCACCGTTCCACGATAAATGGTACCAGGCTGAAAAAGCAGGGGCACAACGCCTGGCACTTCAACCAGGCACCCTTTTGCAAAAGAAGAAGGGGGGCAGGAAAAGGAGCCCTTCACTGAAGAACGATGGATCTGCAGAACTTAAAACGTGTCTTCTCTGTTTGACGGCTGCTAAGCCAGAGTGGGCGCTCATTTGCCTGAGGACACGTGTATGTGATATTGTAATAGTTCGGGGAGGGGGCCTAGAAAGTGCGAAGTGGGTGTGGCGGATCAAGCAAGGAAAGCAGGACCCAGACGTCCGGCTCTCGTGGTGGTCACGGAACACTTCAGCTCGAGCACGCGAGCGCGGCCGATCTTCTTCTCATGATCGTGCCACGCCCCCTGCCTTCGCTTGTCTCAACCGCCCATTCCACCTTTATTTTCTACAGTGGGTTCACAGCGGCATCAGAAGCACATTTCCTTGGAGTCTAGGCACATCTTTTGGGCTTGCTGATTGGTTGTGGGAAAAGCAAGGCGTGCAGTGCTGCTTGAGAGGCAGGCTGCAATTTTGGGGTGTCCAACAGGCAGTGTAGTGCAGTCCAATCCTGTGTGGCGTAACCCACAGGACTTTGAAAGGCAAGCAAGTGACCACTTGTATGTGACCAATTTTACAGGGTTCCAATACGGGACCTTAGACTTGTTCTTTTTCTCATGCAACTGCATGGTTACCTACCTGCTAACATGCTCTTCATTCTGTGTTAAGGCCTAATGTAAATTTTTGTACTTAAGACCATTTTTATTTCAAGTGCGATTGACTCCCCCTTTAGAGGCATTACCATATGTTCTGGGGATGCCTTGCATTTAAGTGACTTTGATGTGAAAGGTGCAAAACTAAGCAAACCTTCTTGATACGTTTTTAAAATAATGAGGGAGGGCAAGTACTATCAGTAAAAACGTACGCTCTGCTGCCAAAAGGGCAACCATTAAGGGACACAAAATCACATGCTGGTTGCCCTTTGTGCATAGTGAGTAAGCAATTAACTGCCAGGGACACCACCTCTTCATCTTTGCTGCCATCTTTCTGAGAGGCACCGCTTCATGGCAATGCGTTTCCGCCGTAATTTCGCAAGGCTTTGCGTATTGCACATGGGGACGTCGTTGTCAATGTAGTCGTGGAAGATCCTTGAGTGTGTTTTGCTTACACCGGCTGTGTAACGAATGGTGGTGCCCACTTCTGCTCTTCCCTTGGTGCTGGGGGGGGGGTTGCCGATCTGCGTTGCGGAGCGCTTAGCATTTGGATGGGGCAGCCGTTTCGTGCGAGGTCATCTTTTATCGTCTTTTCCACTGCACCTGTGTGGAAGAACAGAGACGTCGCACATGTGCAAAGAGTGCAGACCATGACACAGTGCGTGTGTCCCACAGGGTGTGCAGAAGTGAAGTCCAGGTGTTGACCGGTATGTGCAGGCTTTCTGCAGGCTGTCGCTACGGAGCCCAAGAGAGGTGATGCAAGTAGCAACCTTTTCTTCCATCGTTAACTACTATATCGTTGGCCAGATAGAATTCAGGCGTTACAAAAGTGCCGGCGCGAACGTACCCCTTCCCAAGTATGCCCACTTCCAAAGTGATCCCGAATTCACAGTTGGTTCCACTTCCCCAATTGTTCCCACTTTACAACTGGTTCCACTTTACAAGTGGTTCTACTTCCCGAGTGGTCCCACTTCAAATTTTCGTCTGGGAATTGGACGGGTGTGATTCCAGACGAGTTCTGTGAGTCAATCAGCATGCAAATTCCACTTCCGAAACAGTCCAGCTTTTAGCTTACCAGAAGTGGGAGACATGCGGATCACTCGGAGGCGGTCGCTCCTGCTGCCCGCTCTCCACACGAACCATCTTGCTCAGCCTTGTCGAATGAGATGGCGAAGGGGTCAGGAAACCAGACAGACTCTGTAACTCCGGAGGGCACAGTCTTCTTTTCTAAGGCACCATCCATAGACCCTCGCCTTGCACACACACACACAGAGCGATGATGGGGGCCAGTGCAGCGGGGTTATTCAGGTCAAGGTTAGGCAACATAGAAAAAGAGATCATAGTACAAGAAATAAACTGGGGCGGTATTCTTGTGTTTGTCCGTTATGAAAACGTCCATTTTGCGGCCGTTTTAGTGTGACATACTTCCAATTGTAGGCGGGCTTTGGGTTGGCTTTTGCGCAACTGTTCTTGTAAACACATTTTAAATGACCAAACCTATTTTAAACTATCTTTTATGTGTTTATTGTTCTGCCAGCGAACCAACAAGGCGATGAAAAATCGTCTGTACCAACTCATCTGCTCCGAGAAGCCGCAGCTGATAGCACCACCGTGTTTGTATGGTGTCACATCCGGGTGTTCACTTTTAGCAATGAGGCTTGCTCGAAGCGGGCACTTTTGAAACGGACACAAAATGGACAAAGCACGAGAATTCAGCCCCTGAAGTAAAATGGAGAGTCGAGCTAGTTGGTGAACATACATTGTCGAAAATTAAGCGCAAACTATAAAACACGGACAAGAAAGTAGGAAGACACTGGCACTTACTAACAACTGAAAGGTTTATTTTCACAGGAAACGCATATACACACCCTCAGAGCCACCGAAACAGACACGTGTCACCGCTGCACATGCGCATATGTGGGTAAGACCCCGCATCTAACCTCTTTCCTTTAAAGCTGTTACTACCTTTTCAGAATTACCGAGACAGGGTTGGCTAACACAGCTCGAGCCCCTAATCTGTACGTGGAATGCTTCGGCCAGTTCTCTTGTTGCTGAGGGCAAGGGCCATCTTTGACCCTATGCATACACGCTTTTTTGTACATAGAATTTCTCATTGGAGTATGCATAGGGTTGAAGGTGGCCCCCGTCCTGAGCAATAATTTTATGAGTAGGGTTGACTGTGACCTGGACCGTAATTTGCAAGGCATTGCACTTAAAGTTTTTCATTATGTTGACAATTTTGTGGTCCTGGGAAGCAGCACTGATATAGAATCTTTCAACCGTAGTGTTCTTGACGTCTTTAAGGTCAGAGTCTACCATAGAGGCTTGAGTTTCACGTGAGGTTCCCTTAGACAGCACCTTGAAGTATCTTGACCTAAGCCTAAATTTTTCTGCCCAACATACGTGCTGGATGTATGCCCCCCGGTCAAGCCAGCCCCTCCCTAGTTTCAGTTCTTTCCACTCCAGTACACTAGAAAATGGAATTGCGCTCACGAGCCTAAAATTGGCGAGTCTTGTCACCATCTGGCACAATGCAGCTTCTGTGAGCAGGTTGTTCGGCTGAGAAATGCCGGCTATCCTGTTTCTTTGTCGCAGCCCATCTGTCAGTGTCGTGTGAAACAATTCAAAGGCAGCACACTTGGTGAGCCTAATTTGGACAAATGTGAAAAACTGGCTCTCATACCGTATATGCATGCGCTGTCACATTGTTTGAAAAAGACAGCTGACAGATTTGGCCTTTGGGTGGTTTTTTCTGCCAAGAATCAGCTGGGCAGTTTGTGCTCAATGGTTAGCAACACACTTGACACCGGCGGGTGCGCTGCCACACGTGGTTGCACAATCAATAACACAATGCGTTCTCTACTGTGCAACACTCATTCTGACCTGTGGTCATGTGTATGTGGGCCAGACTGGCCGGTGCATTAATGTGTGCCTTAGGCAGCATCACTCTTCTATGAAGGGGAACCCTGGCCACACATTTTTCCAAATGTGGCTGTAAACCGAGCTTTTACGACACGGAAGTACTTTTCAAGCACCGTGATCGCACAACAAAAGAACTGGCCAAAGCATTGCACATACAGGTTAGGGGCTCGAGCTGTGTTAGGCAACCCTCTCTTAGTATTTCTGAGGAGGCAACACCTCTTAAGGAAAGAGGGTAGGTGCGGGGGTCAGCACAGTTTATTAAAGACGATAGTCGTTCTGGGGCTACTTGAACGAGAAAATTTTGGTCTGTCTGGCTGTCTTTAACGTGATTCAGCTACCTGGCCAAAGCGAAATATAAGCTGCACAATAGTCTTGTATACCCACGGCCAAATCTAAACGTGCAAGTGCGGTGTCAATGTTCATACTTGTCAGCAAATTTAAACAAGAACAAGACATTACGCAAATATAAGGCAGAAAATCAATACATAAGTGATATTTGCAGTATTCCTTTATAACAAATTTGTGGATGCTTGATTTAAATGAAATACTGCATCTGCTGCAGAAAAAAATTCACTCCGTCACCTGCGCGCCACTATAGCTTCTAGCGGAAAATTCAAGAAATCAAACTGAAACAGTTACGAAAGGTTTCACTTGAAAGGTTCCACGTTCCGCTTGGAACGCACTTGGAGAAGGGCAACGTGGTTCTATGAACGTTAAAGTGGGGTGCCTCGATTCACGCGCGTCTCCGCCGTATGGCAGCGCTAGCATCGAGGAACCCGGCCTGGAGCAGTGGAACGCGGTAAATTTAAATTGACTTGAGCAAACCTCTAGCGTGTTTACCTTGGGAGGAGTGCGACGGGAGAGGAACAGCATGAGAGTTGAGCGGGAAAGCGAAAGGAGGCATTTACTTTGCTGATGTTGATGAAAGGCTATCATCTTTTGTCGACATTTGCAGTGAACAGAGCAGATACATGGCCAGTTTCTTATTTTTTCTTTTCTTTTGTTTTATTATTATTATTATTATTATTATTATTATTTTTTGTCTTATGCGCATGTGCAGCAGTGACACGTGTTTGTTTTGGTGGCACTGAGGGTGTGCACGTGCGTTTTCTGTGAAAATAAATCTTTCAGTTGTTAGTAAGCGCCAGTGACGTGCTCCTTTCCTGTCAGTGTTTAATAGTTCGCGCTTAATTTTCAGCAATGTAAAAAATTCAGTTGCTAGTCAGCAGGTGTCCTGTTTCCCTTCTTTTCCAGATGATGATGGTTTAAGTTTAATGGCGCAAGGCCGACATGGGCAAAGCGCCAAATACAACCCTTCTTTTCCAAGTCCGTCGTCTGTGCGCTGTTTCCGTCATGAACCAGTTCCAACTTGCCCAATCAACAGTCCTTCTGCTGTTTTACAAAAATCTGGCGTCGGCATTATTGGCGTGGCTAGAACGATTCCAGAGATCCCATTGACTGCGGCATCAACATACCTAATCAACCAGATTTAGGGGAAATCCCCGTTTCTGCGAAGGCAAATCTGATCCGAGAAAGCTGTACACCTTTCCTTTGTAGCCGTGCGACTGCACTGAGGTGGATGTCAGATTTTACTTTGCATCAACATACCTACCTTCATTTCACAAATACCCACTCAGACAGACGGATGGCCAGTGATGATGACAGCTGCCACTAGAGGCTTACGAACGATTAACATGGACGTGCTCAAAGGGTGAAGTAAACACGTAAACGGCTGCCACCTACTACAGATGTAAATTTTTAAGTCGAAGTTTCTGAGTCTTCAGTTCAAAAATGTGTTTGAGTTAAAACTTATACTGCGATGATGCCCCTGTCATTTCGACAGTCTGCTACAATAGTTCACAGTGACCAAATCTGTGCCCACACATCGTTTTGCACCTCTTGAGCCTTTCCGTAACTCACCGCAACCCGCTTCATTAAGGGCAGGTGAACACTGCTTCATCGTTCATCATCAACGTCTCTCAATATTTTTTCTCTCGCTGTGTGATGCGTCTTTTCCATGGTGCCTCTACTTTATTGTTAGGCAGTGGGGACAGGCAGCAGATGTTCCAATTGTGCCTTTCTCATGTATTGTGTAGATGTGTGTTCGACAAGGATGTGCATGTGCCATTTTGATTATAAGATTTTTTATATATTTTGTTTGTATTCTTTTGTTGATGTGATACTTGTTGCTTGGTTGTGTTTGCTGTAAAAAAAGATTCCGTTTTGCATTAAGTATTTCCCCATCTAGTGATCTCTGTTGGGTGCTGCCAAAAGGATTTGGCCCAGCTAGTCATCTTGTTTCCACTTAAAGATGAATAAAGTCATGATTTGTGCATTGGTTTGCGTGTTTAGTAATTCATTCCTCCAGCTCCTAGGTTGTATACGGTGCTTTTCTAATGTGCCTTTACATGGCCGATTAAAGTTGCATGCGGGAACGTGGGTGACCTGCTGGAGACCGATTCAGGCTGGTAACAGCTTGCTTTTGGTGTGAATGCGGGACCATAAAATGCCTCATGCGCACTGATTAATGGGAAGAGTTTTCACACTTAGCGCATTGCTGCAACACAGCAGAGTAGCAGCACATCTAAAGGGGTCGTGAAGACAAAATACAAGTTTGTTTTATTCGATAGATTTTGTGTTCTATAGTGCCCCCAGCACTTGTCCGGAAGCAAACGATGCTTTACTCACTGTGAAATTAATCGATTGAAGCTAAGATTTTGATTCTCGCGCCAAAACATGTTTGAACGCCGTTTGCAGTGACATCATAAGAACAGATCTTTCAGCTAAACTTGGTGTGGAGCAGAGACTTGATTACTGTTAGTCAACCTAGATGGCGCCACCAAACCGCGGCAAGCCGGTTTGTTTGTGACCATATTTAAACTTGACTTGTTTTTGTTCATGGAGAAAAAAATAGTTTCGCGAAACATGGTGCTCGCCCAACAAGTATGGTCACGTAAGACACCGTCGCTTGCGTCAATCGGCCAGTGTCGTCTGAGACAACCCCAAAGCCCGGCAGTGCTGTGCATCTAAACCAAGCATAGTGCGCGCAGGACCAACAGCAGTACGCATCTATACTTCTTTGCTTACGTGTGCTTTCGTAACTTCCTCTGTTTGTCCCACCATTCTTGCTGATATAAAAAGAATTTGCCCTAAATTTAAGCACAAATAGCTCATTCAGCGAGCTTATAAGTTCTGCCTGGTTTGCGTTTTCGGGCCTCCACCAATCGCAGAGCAGGCTGGTATGACATCATAGGTTCTGTTGCGAGGAGTGAGCTAATGGGTCGCATGGCCATTTCCTTTTTTCCTAATTGTACAGCTTATTTGAGCGAAGTTTACGTTAAAAGTGGTGTCAGCATGATTCTGACAAGGCAATCTTTTGAATGAACCAAACTTGCATTTTGTCTTCATGGCCCCTTTAAATTACGCAGTTTGCATGTGCGCTTCATAAGTACGGCATTTAAAGGCACCTAAAAAGTTACCTGTCTGCCGTCCTCCACGGTCGAGTGGTTTGGGTGGTTGGGTCACACAGACATGCCCTAGTCGCTGGAGGGAAGCGACCCGCCCCATGTTAGCTGGTCCTTCTAAACTTCATTCAGCTAATTAGCTAGGAAGCCTGGTCAATCAGAAATAACGAACATGCGTGTTTTGTTTCGTACACTCACTGGACCACGCCCAGCTTCACTGGTCATCCTTCTTCACAGAGTGCAAAGGCAGTGAGTTTTTCACAAGTTGCACAGTCTTTTTGTGACAAGGCAAATGATAAGGTATTCAAACGGGATAATTGTAGACCAAAATGATAGCGTGCCAGTATTCTGTGGGCTGCTCTACCACTACCGAAAAAATCTCTACAAACACTGAGCAGATGACACATGGATGGAGGTCTTTCTTAATCGGCAGTGTATACAGAAATGTGCATGTGGGGATCATGGCACAAAAGTGCAGGGGTTAATTGCGTGAAAGGATGACACTGATATCAGTGTCATCTTTTCACGCAATCAGTGCCCGGAAGGTGTTAAAATGTAACGCCAGACTTTCGCCTTCACAGCACGTAAGCAGATTTAAGTGCCCCGATGAATTTTCTTTTTGCCAATGGGTGCTTACAGGGGAGCAGTTGGGGGTTTGTTGGTCAAAATTTTCTGTGTCGTTGTCTGGCAGCAACCCACACAGAGAGAGAAACTCCCAAATGACGTCATATAAATGTGAAAGCCTTTGTGCTATACGCCGAGCCGTTGTAAAGTCGCCTTTACTACCATGCAGACATGTATTGCTGAGAAGACATCTTTAGGTCAGTGCAAAGAGTGCGGTATTGAAGGAAAAGGTCCTATGTCATTTTATCAAGTACACCCACATGCATTCTTAGGGAGTACTATATTCACCATGCATGGAAAGGTCGTCTCCACTGCTTTGTGTGAACGCGTGAATACCATTACAAGAGGTTTTATAAGATTTGACACCTCTGTAAAACCGCATGCATGTATGTAAAGAGCTGAAAACATAATTCACTGCTATACACCAGTGTATTTCTGGGAAGACAATTTTGTTGCAATTTGTGCTGTTTTATGTGAAAATACGAAGGCCGTGATGCCCTTTATTAGACAGTTTTAGCACAGCGGCTGGCGTACACTAGGGTCGCCACTTAGTGGCGACAAAAGACACGACAGAGGCGAAAGCAGACAAATGCAACATTCTTATACATTCCCACTTTTTTACTGCCTCAGTGCTTCTGCTGTTTTTGATTTACATTCGTTTTATTTCGTGTTGTGTACCGCTCGAACGCACACTTGTTTGTTTGCGGTGGGTTATTATGATAGGTTGTTACGAAGTTAAGAAGGCAGTAAGGGCGTGAAATTGATGCCGATAACCCCGCCCCCGTCCAGAATGAACTTGTATGTTCTCGTCAGTTATTTTGAGTACTCGACGAATTTTAGCAGTGAATCAATAAGAAGCGACAGCATATATTCCATGTCCATCCTGCCCCAAAAAAGCATTTCGCACGTTTTTCTGAACAAGCTAGCCAATTATTGCGTCATAGTGGCCTGTTGCCAATGAACACCCGGCACTACAAGTCCCCCTGGTTATCTAATCAGTACTGGTGTGTCCGTCGTGCTATTACCTAAACTTCACAAACATGAGTCGTTTTCGCAGCTTGCACAGTGCGATGTGGACACGACAGACCCCCTTCTTCGTGTGAACGCCGCATTAAGCTCAAATAAACAACGTGGGCGTCCCGTCAAGGAACGTCGTCGCAGGACGCCTCAACGCCGCTCCAACTGCCATCTCCGTTGCACACTCGGTTGACGTCTCCACGCAGGGCGTAGCCGGAGTCGCACGCGTAGTGGGCCCTCGCGCCCACCCAGGCGCCTTCCAGCGTCACGTGACCGTGGGCGGGAATTTTGAGTGCCGGGCAGAGGTCGCGCAGGCATTCGAACTTCCCGCCGCGCTGTCTCCAGGTTCCGTCTGGCTGGCAGACGGACGTCGGGTCACCCCTGGGCGAGTAGCCGTCTTCACAGGAGTAACTCGCGTTGTGGCCCAGGGTGAACCCAGTGTAGACCACGCGAGCGTGCTCCGGTGCAGTCTGCGGGTAGAAAGGAAAGTTGTAAACACGCTTGGCGTGCAATATTTTGACGCGCTTCGATTGTTACTAGTTAATCTAAACTGATCCGCAGCCCTCCACTACGGCATACCCTATATTGTGCACGAGGTCGCGGGGTCGATTCCGGGCCGCGGCAGCCGCTTTTCTAAAGGAGATGAAAAGCAAAAACGCCCGTGTGTACGAGATTTCGGCACACATTAAAGATCCCCAGGTGGTCAAAATTAATCCTGAGCCCTCCACTACGGCGCGCCTCATCGCCTGCGTTGCGTCGGCGCGTTAATCCCTACAATCAATCAATCAATATATTCACGGGGTAGCTTAGTCCTATAAAGCCCAATCAGAACTCGAACAAGAGGAAAGTTGGGCTTTGAAAACAGACTGCTGTTCTTGCCAGGCTACAGGCTGCATTGCAAATGTCGCTGCTCCAACTCAGGTTAGCTACTACGAGCGTGACTAACACACTTTATTTCCTTGTGGGAAATATCGCTTGTGTGAGTACATTTCAATGGCGTCTTGCTAGGGTTCCAATAAAAACAGCACCACGGCATTAAAGTCGCCATGAGCACGTCACCAAACAATAAATATTACCGTCTTTGTGATTAGGTTTGGTACTGCAAGTAATACTAATCCTCTTTTTTACACACTTGAACCTATTGCCGCTGTGCTCAAGGTTTGGTGGCGTCCTTTTATTTTAAATCAACCAACATGAGCATCTTGAACAAGACACGCTCCCACATTAACGCCGCTATAAGCACGTTGCCGAGCCACCAATCCTGTGGGTTAGATACGAGCGTATATAATCTATTTTTCGGCACCATTTAGCCGCCAGGTTTCATCATTGGGCCTACCACCGGCAGGCGGACAATTTAACGACTTCACGTGAAATGAATTAGTGTAAAGCACACATCCAAATCAACGTTTCTCCGTAGCGCGCCAGGCATTAGAGCATAGCTCAGAACCCCCAATCCTGGTACGGTGCCTGGTACACAGTCGGCACAGCTGCGCATGCGCACAACTGGTTGCGACCTGCCTGCGCATGCTCATTGGTGCCGGTGGACTGTCGACAGCGTACTCGAACTATTTCTATGTTCTGCTGTAACACCCCGTTATTTTAAAGACAGTCGACATTCGTATCGTAAAACAGCGCAAACACACACGTACTGAAGAAAGGAAAGACACAAGGCTTTCTTTGTTTGCGCTGTTTTACAAGACGACTCAACACCAACTTGCCGGTTCGCTACGACGCCTGTATACCATACTTTCGCGCGTATAACTCGCACCAAAAATGCGAAAATTTCAGTGTCAATGTAGGTGTGCGGATAATACGCGGGGTTTTTTATTTAGTGCAGCTTCGCGGCAATGCGCGTTGTGCCGTGAAGCTCCTACGCAGTAACACTAAGTCTTCCATGGCTGCGATTCCGCAAAACATGCAAGGACAAGAAAGAAAAAAAAAACAAAACAAAACAAACAACATGGATGGAACTGAATATGACCTTGTGTACAACAGTGAGGACTGCGGCTCATGTCATAGCGTTAGCGAGAGCAGTGACAATGAGTGAATTGTGACTTTCGCCTTGCAGTCAGTGTATTCTACTTGCTAAATATAGGCTTTTTCTGCCTACATAGTGTGTGATGTGTTGCTTGAGCAGTAGCTGTGGTGTAACGCCTTTCCTGTGTCAAATGTGCAGACAATACGCGACGATTTTTTTTTTTTTTTTCCCGGTGGGCTGAAAGTGGGGGTGCGGATTATATGGAGATGCGGGTTATACGAGCAAAAATACGGTACCTGCAAAGGAGGGCAGCGTCGCGTTCGGCACACCGGCTCCCTGCCTTCCCAGCGTCCATCGCGGCCGCACAGCCTGGAGGGGGGTCCACTCAACCGGAACCCGGGGTAGCAGGAGTACGCGGACACGCCCCCGATGGTCAGCCGGTCGTAGACGACGCGCCCGTGCGGCGGCTGCGGGGGCGCTGGACACGACGAGCTGGGACAGTTCCGCGCCGCGGTCACACCAGCACCGTCTCCGCAGCCTTCCACGGGTTCGCAGGTCGGCACATCACCGTCCCAGAGTCCGGTGTCTCGGCACGTGCGTTGCTGAGGCCCGGTGAGGTTGTAGCCAGGATTGCAGTGGTAGAAGACGACGCTGGATATGCTGTTGCGTAGTGGAGAAAAGGCAAATGCAGTTTAGTGGTTGCTTTTAAATTTCTTTATCGACGTCTGTAAATGTGGAAGCTCTGACGGTGAAAGTAATAAATCGTGTCTTAAAGCCCGTGCACTGTCTGCGCTGTATTGCAAAAGAGATAGATATTAGATGGACTTGAAACAACAAAAGCTTTGTCGGGAGACGAAGAAATCAAGTGTTCCGTCCGCCATGACTGTTCGTATGCCGAATGTGTTTTGTGGTGGCTTGCGGATCATTCAGAGAAGCCAGTACCCGCTAAACAAAAAAGGCGCTTTAAAAGTTCAAAAGTACTTTAAAAAAATCAGCAGAAATTCAGACAATTGTACGTATACTAATGCGTAGCATTCTTATGCCGCTTGTTTTGAGTGTGAGTTCTTAGCAGCCAATTTTTGGGGTTTTTCTCGATCCTGCCCGACCAATTATCTCCAACGATTACCAGTCGAACTTCCGCAAAATCTGTATTATTGTGGAAATTCAGGGTGTTGCACGGTTTGCCATGTTATATTTCTCTTATTTTATAGTTTTTCAAAATTTCTTCTACCAATAGCTCCATTTACGCTATTATAACGATTAATTTCGAACTTTTGCGAAATCTTCATTATTGTGGAAATTCAGGGCATTACACATATCGCCATGCTCCGCATTGCTATATTTTTCTTTCCTTGTTTTAAAATTTCTTTTCTTATCTCATTTACGTAAACATAACGATTGCAGGCGAAACTTCCGCGAAATCTGCGTTATTGTGGAAATGCAGAGCGTTATACAGTTTGTCATTTCCAGTATTTTTTTATATTTTGGTTATTTATTATTTTTCAAAAATTTTGTTGGACCAATTAATTATCTCCATTTACACTATTATAACGGTTACAGGTGGAACTTTCACAAAATCTGCATTATTGTGGAAATGCAGGGCGTTGCGCAGTTAGTCATTTTCTGTAATTTCTCATTTTTCTTACTTTTTAGTTTTTTAGAATGTCGTGCTGTCAATTATTTCCATGCACGCATTATAACGGTTACAAATGAAACTTTCGCGAAATTGCGTTATTGTGGAAATGCAGGGCGTTACACGGTCCTGGCCATTAGGGTGCACGGCAGAGGATGCTACGCATTAATAAAGCGACGCGAAAAAAAAATTACGCCCACCTCCCCTCGCGGGAACCCTGGTGTGATGCGACGCTGAGGGGGTTCAAGCGCAAGCGGAGAGCAACCGTCGACCGAAAGGCCGCCGGAGAGCGGCACACCGGTTATATGCGCAGCGCGCCCGAAGGAGAGGAGACCGCGGAGAGAGAGAGTACTGCACATGCGCAGCACCACGCGCAGCGCCGCCCACCGGCGGAGTGAGAGCGCGCTGGTCCGCACACGCTCTCACCTCGGCACGCGCCGGCGCCAGTGCGTCTGCCGCGGCTATGACGCAACACAATCCAACACAATCCACTTTAATCCAATTCAATCCAAATCCAAGCCAAGCAAGCCAAGCCAATCGAATCCAATCCAATGGTTCTCGCGAGAGAGTGTTCGCTATCGGAGAGGAGAGCGGGTGAGTGGCTGCGGACAACGGACGCACGCCGCGGACAACAACGGACGCACGCAGGAAGGACAGGGCCGCTGACAAGAGATGCTCTGAGCGTCGCATCTAAAAAATCGGTGCCAGAGCAACCAGTATCACTGTAGAGGTAAGCTTGTACCTTGAATTCTTTTGCGCCTAATAGATATTAGCATGGCGTTGAGGCTTTTGAGAAAGACTGTACGTACGCGCGGACAAAACTTCCCTTTCAGCCATGCATTCAGTCACCGTGTTCCTCGACAAAGAAAAAAAAATCAAACCCAGTTTCACCCAGTGTGAAACCTGCTGAAATAACGGAGCTGCGGTTCTCTTGTGACGGCTCCGACGTCAACGGGCAAAAGTATCGGTAGCTAGACGTCAGCGGAGGGAGACTCCGCCCTCTCCCTCCCCTAACGGGAGGGAGGAACCCGCCTCCGCAAGACCACTTCGCCCTCTGTCGGTGTGTCTGGGAACCGGTTTCTTCGAGGGCACCGGCGGGCCCCTACACCTGCCCGACCTACAGCAGAGTTACGAAGAGATTAACAGCTGCGCTGTAAAAACTGACTGCAACGGAAGGCGAGCGTACTTGAAGTCGGTTCCCGACACCACTCCGTTGATGGGCGGGTCGGGAGGTGGACATTCGGCGAGCCAGCACTCGGTCTTGCCGGGACCCTTCCAGGAGCCGTCGGGCAGGCACGTCCACCGCTCGAGGCCCCGAAGCCGGTAGCGTGGGTCGCAGGCCGCGCGGGCGGTCTCCCCGGTGGCGTCGTCCTCGATGAGCCGCCCGTTCGGGAGCAGCCCGTCGAGGGAGCAGTTCTTCGGTACGCACTCGGGAAGCGCGCCACTCCAGGTACCATTGGCGAGACACCTGTCGTTGGAAGCGTGATCGAATTGTAACAGGAGGTGCGTTCACCTTGCAGTGAACGACTATATGAATGAATGAATGAATGAATGAATGAATGAATGAATGAATGAATGAATTATAGAGAGAGAATGCATTTAATGGTAATGGCAAGGTTAGCCCAGACATTTCGCTTAGCTTAATTGCTACGCCATGTGATAAAAAGAACATGAAGGTCTGTGTATTAAAAAAAAAAGTGAGTTGATGCGTGCGAATTTTCAAGCACATTCACAGAGTTCGGAAATTAATAAAGTTGATCGCAGCACTTCGTCCGGGCCGGTGCGCCGCAAGACCACCAACAGAGCTTTGGTAGCCCGTACGGCCTGGCGCGAATGAATGAATGAATGAATGAATGAATGAATGAATGAATGAATGAATGAATGAGGGCATCTTAGACGCTTTATTGTCACCGCGGCGGTGGGTCAGTGGCTAAGGCGTTGTGCAGGAAAGCACTAGAACAGAGGTTCAATCCTGGCCACGGCGGCCGTTTTTCTGATGGAGGAAAATAAAGAAGCAAAGTCGGCCACGTGCCGAGATTTCGGCGCACGTAACGATCCGCAGGTTGTCCAAATAATTCCGGAGCCCTAAACTACAGACCCGCCCCATAGCCCGCGTGCAGTTTCATCGCCTGAAACCCACAGAATTTGGCTTTTAGACCTTATTTTCGGTTATAAGCACTTCGGCGTCCACTTTGCAGCGTCCCAGTGATCATCGAGATATATGCGTGCTCTGCGCACGCGCATTTCACGCCGGAAAAACCTCCGGTTCTTCACCTCCTTTCATGTCAGGTTAGCGATTCGCGTGATCGCTGTGAGAGAGCTGAGAAACGCCATTTGCAATGCCTTGTTTCAGGTGCGGGTTAGGTGACTGCTTGGGGTAGATAACATTCGACACAACTGCGCAACAAATGTGCAAGCATTTGTTGCGCAGTCATTTGTTGCGCAGTTGTGTCAACAAGGGCTCCACAGAAGCTCATCTTGCCCCATGATGTCGAGAAAAGCTGTTGCAATGTGGGCGGAGCGTTAAAAAAAAAAAAAATCACGAGTCTCCACGAAGTGAATCGTGACGAGTGGGCGAAATCGTTCTTACCGTAAATCACCCGTGGCATTGCCCACTCGCGCATGTAATTGAGCGACAACGCGTGTGTACATTATACGCAATTCCAATCCAATCCAATCCGATACAATTCAATTTAATCCAATCCAATCCAATGCTCCTCGCGCATGCGCAACACAGTGTGCACACGGACGCCAAGGAACAAGCCACGGACAAAGCGAGATCCTAAGGTGCTTCGCCCCTAAAATCTACTCAAGCTCTTCTCGCTTTAGTCTCTGCTCACCATCCTCCACGGGGAAGACGGGCTAGCCTTACAACTCTTAGAAGGCAGGAAATGAGAAGCGGCAGTTTTCCTTGTATTGTTTACCTGAGTGCCTTGCGCCCGGTGAGCCTGAATCCCGGATCGCAGGAGAAGAGGCTGAAGGACGGCGTCGAGTGGATGCGTCCGTGCTCCATCGTCCTCTGTATCGCGCAGGACGTGGGGAGGCAGCGGGGCGCGGAGTCGGACCAGGTTCCGTCAGCCTGGCAACTTCGCTGCTGATGCCCGTGCAGTTCGACCCAGGGGTCGCATCGGTACTCGACAATGGACCCGAAGCTGTGTGCAGACGAAAGCGATGTTGGCTCGGAGTGTGCTACGTTTGCTATAATGTCACATTATCAAGGGCATAGGCCCTTAATGTTACATGAATTGAGAGATCGAGAAGCCCCCATACCTTGCAAAGGATCGCGGCATGGGGTGATACCGATTACGGATAGACATATCCCCAGGGGTAAAGCGCGGTCAAGTGGAACATCAAACCAGCATTCCCAACGTTGTTTATAACCGGTTAAGCCGTACTTCCGTTTTGTACGTAGTGTTTTAATTAGCCTCCCCGCCAAGTGCGTCGAGGTTATACTGCACCCGTATGCAGGAGATCAAGCAGAGGCTCGAAGCTTATTTGTTCTTCCATGCACTTTGAGACATTTCACAATCTTATTGTTTAGTCTTTTCTCTTCTCTAATGCTCTTCTTACTACGTCTGCTGCCTTTTTACCCTCTCTCCTTTTGTTTGTTTGTTTGTTTATTGAACTTCTGACAATAAAATTGCCAAGGTGCTGAGGCAAAAGGCGATTGAGGCATTGCAGTCGCCCCAGGTTCAGCAGCTGCCGCCAAAGACGACCGCAGAGTACCATGACGCAGAGTACCGCAGAGTACCATGACGCAGAGTACCATGACGGCGAACTGATGTCGGCAAACCTCTGTACCTATTCATCTGTAACAAAGTCTCTCTCTCTCTCTCTCTCTCTCTCTCTCTCTCTCTCTCTCTCTCTCTCTCTCTCTCTCTCTCTCTCTCTCTCTCTCTCTCTCTCTCTCAAATATGCGCCCTTACCTGGTGCTTGGATATACGGCCGTGGCGTGCGGTACATCTTCAGGCGTGGGACACGTAACAACGGTGCATTGGAGGGCGTAGTCGTCCGTCCACGTCCCGTTGGCTGCGCACGTTCTCTGCCCGGCGCCGACAATACGAAACCCTCGCCGGCAGCTGTACTTTGCCACGCCTTGGTACGTCGTGCCGGACACCGTTGTGGCTTCACCGTTTTCCAGCTGCGTGGGACCAGTGAAGTTGCTCGAGTGAGCGCGCTCTGGAGTGGATCAACGCGAAAAGCACGCGCCATAACCTGAAGGTCCTTTCTCACGGGACGCCATAGCTTGAGCATAGGATGGGGAAGACGAAGCTGCACTGGTGAAAACGGAATGGTGCATTAGTAATCAGCGCCATTCATTGGTAAGTAAAAACCTAACGCTGGTACTGTCTTTCAAAGCGGAAATCTTAAAAGATAATGAGCAGAATTGAAAGAGGTTCCGATGACACCTTGCTGCGCTGTTGTTAGCGTTATCTAGGCAACGGGGTCTGGTACCGATCTCCGAGGCAGCGTGAGCAAGCACCTAAATTTATTCGACAAATGCCCATTTTTTTTTCCATATCTCAGGGGCTTGCATATGTGTATGACCGGTCAAGCACCGATAACACTGCGATGATGACGACGATTATGATGATCATCATCACCAGCTGTTTAATA